>NW_018164801.1:1431929-1451524 GCF_001263595.1 Phalaenopsis equestris
AATTAATCTGTAGCAGAACTGTTTGCTGTATTCCCCAAGGGTTGCATGCATACGTTAATGTCCAAACAATCAGCAAGTTTAAATTTTAAGAACTGCGTAGAAGAACTTTACACTAATTCCAGGATAGTTTTTATATCAACATTCACACATCTTTAGCATTCACAATGCAAAAAATTGTTTAATTATCACATTGGTAATAATACTTTGTGTTCATGGCTTCTTTATGAAGTAGTTGTTCATAGTTATAATTTAGGAATATTTACATAAACACCACTCAATTCCTATGTATTTGCATATCTAGCACCTAAACTTAATTTTTTTACATATCATGACAAAGTGTATTTCACTTTTAAGAAGTCCTAATAGTGATATTTTTTTAGGCATAATTACATACATAGCACCACCTGAAACATTGCTATTTAAAAAATCTAGCACCCCAGGCAATATTTTTGAGCTACCGAATCGATGTATTTACACATGCCACTATGAAACCATTGGGAATTTGATAAAAATTCATCATGAATTTTGACATTTGAGTGAGAATTTGAAAAATGGATGAATGAGGGTGCTAGATTTTTAAATAGAATGTTGAGGGTGCTAGATTTTTAAATGGGTGCTAGATTTTTAAATAGAATGTTTCGGGTGCTATGTATATAATTGCCTCTATTTTTTATGAGATAAAAGATTTGAGTGTTATAGATGTAAAAAGTAAATTTTAGGTTTTAAATATGTAAATATATAGGAATTGGGTGGTATATATGTAAATGCCCATATAATCTATTATGGTTGGTTTGTTTTTATATGTTGTTAGTGGCATGATCAAAACAACTTATATGCTATTAACTATTGTTTTTCCTTTGACAGAGGCTAGTTCGATTGACAATGGAGCACCCGCAGTACAGGAGAAACTATTATTGTGACGCTTATAATACGGTTTTTCTTTACCTTTGTTGTCACTTTTCGTTATTAGATTTTAGTTATAGTGTTAGTTTCTCTTATGATTAGATGTACTTTTATTCAATGCACCATGTTATTGTTTGTAACATATTTTATGAACTGATTTTCATTAATAAGCATTATTAATATTTTTTTTCTTTTTGCGTGATTTTTTTCGCCTTTTTCATATGCCTTTTACAGCCCTGGTTGTTCCAAAAAGACATTTATGCTTCATGACTGGTGCTTTCTGTCACATCCAGTGCCCTTTGTCATACTTTTGCTACCATAAGTATATTTGAGATCACGTCAAAAACACCGCAATGGCTAACTTTTTAAAAGTGAAATACATCTGTTCATCCTTGGTTTTTAAGACCAAGGTGTTATAAATTTAAATGTAAAATTTTAGGTGTTAGATATGAAAATGCATAAGAATTGTGATATTTATGTAAATTTCCCGAATGATTTTCTTTTGTGTCCGGTACTTTTATCTTTCACATTTCGCAGCCATGCTGTCCTAAACTTTTGATGGTTAAACTCAATATCTCGTGCTATTTTTTCTTAGCCTTTTGTCTTTTTTATGAAAAATGGCTCTTTTTTCAAAATAGTGAACTTTAGTCGCATCAACATGCCTTTCCCTCTATTAGAAATCTTTCATATCCGTCAGTTGGAAAGATGATTAATATCAGATAGATTTATTTTGGGATTACACTTGATTGTAACAAGTTGAATTCTACGTTTAAAATTCTTATATCTTTGTTTAAATTTTTATTAATTCAAAAAAAAAAAATCCTTGGGAAATGCATATTATATTCTATTTTTATATGTATATGCAGTTTTTGTTTTTGTCATAAAAAAGATGTGCATATTCCTATGAAATTATCAGTGCAGTTTTTCGGCGTTTGCAATTGTTTTGCCTTACTTTTTGCCATTATATTGAATTTTTGTTGAAGATACACACAAAGGAAAAGATGGGGATGTCTAGAGAGCGGATTATGATAGAGGAAAGGAAGAAGGGTCAATTTATGTTTTCATGTTGGACAGTTTGATCTTTGGGATTGCCTGATGCTTATGTATGATGATATATTTGTACATGTTTGTAAGTTAAAATAGCAATGAGACGGTGTATTGTTCTTAGGATTAGTTGAGAGATCTTTTTTGGTGCTGGGATGCGATATTGTTTGTTGATAGCGGACTTGTAAAATGCTGATTAAGTTATAGATACTTCGAGTAAAGTGCTAAAATAGTCCTTTGACCAAACATGGGGCTATTTCAGTCTCGGAGTAAATAAAAGTGTTAAATTAGTTGTCGTGTTTTTTAAACTGAGCTGAAATAGTCCATGGGGAGGACTGTTTTTAGCTCCTATTACAAAAGTTTGTAAACTAAATTGACACTTTTATAGACTCTGGGACTAAAATGACTCCTTTGCAGAATGTTGGGTACCATTTTGACACTTATATCTAAATACTTTAGACAGTTTGAGGGACACATTTCAGACTTGTATTCATCTGGTGTATTATAGATTTTTGATATCATATTTAGCACGTAAATTTGAGTAAAATATCTTTGGAGCTCTTTCTCTGTTCCTTCAAGGCCTATCTTTCCAACTTCACTCTTTCGGAATTTTCGATCCTTTGATGCTAACAATTTCTTATAGTCAGCCTGTGGGATTTACTGAAATGGGTGGGCGTTGATTTACAAATTGGTAGTACTATAAAATCTACTTCTTTGATGCGCACCATAGCTCAACTTTTTGCAGCATCCATCATTAAGAAAGTTACATTTGAAATTGGCTTTCATAATCACGTATTCAACTCTTATTAATTCATTTAGTTTTTTTTATAACCCTTGGTTGGCATTGCGACAAGGTGGCACTTTTTAAAGAGATTACATTAGCAAACTAATGAATTTTAAGGATTTAGCAAGAAAAATAAATTTTATTGATCACTAAATTATCCTCATAGTACTTGCAAGTTAGAGGATTATTTCTTTTAAAATAGGAATTTTCAATCGTGATTATCTGGCTAACATGGTTTTCAATGAATAATTGTTTATTTGATTTTATTCAGGACTGGATTGTTGTGCCACTGGGCGATATGTCCAAGGTAATGAAGTCAAGCAGCATGCTTTCTGTTGATTGCGAGATGGTTCTATGCAATGATGGTACCGAGGAGGTCGTGAAAGTATGCGCAGTGGATAATAAATTAAACGTAATTTCCATAATGCATTGTGTAAAAAGTTTTTTCAGACTATGCATGCATTATCCTTCTTCTTCAGTACCTTCTGAATTGATATATTATGTAAAATCTTCAGGTTAAACTAAACAAAATTGTGAATCCCAACAAATCTATTTCTGATTATAGAACAGAGATAACTGGTGTTTCAGCTAAAGATTTGGAGGGAGTTACATGCTCCTTGGTTGATATACAGGTAGCAATAGTTGTTTTGTTCTATTTTATTGTGGAGAATTCTGTTCTAAACTGAACTTTTGTAGGGTTCTATGAAGAAGCTTTTGAAGCATGGAACTATTCTAGTTGGTCACAGTGCACATAATGATTTGCGAGGTAATTAGACTTGACAAACTAGAGTTCAATACATCTTTATATTTGAGTTTCTCTTTTAATTGTAAATTTTATTTTATAACATTCTAATTTAACTATTGTAACATCTATAGCATTAAAAATTGCACACCATCGAGTGATTGACACATCATACATCTTCAAGTACTCGGAAGTTCGTCTTACTTATACACCTTCACTGAACAGTCTGTGTAAGGCAAGCTTTAGATTCAAAGTTGTATTTATTAAGGATTTCAGCTATTAATGTTTCTCATATCTTGTACCTGCGACTTTTTATTGAACATAATCTTCTTGTCTACGTTTTCTTTTCTTTCCCTCAACCTTGTTGCCGCACCATGATACACCATATACATTCTTAGATTATACTTGGATTAAGGCCATCATGTGATCAGCTATCATGAGGTATATGGATTTTAGCCCAGAGAAATGGGAAATTGGTGTAAGTTTGACAATGTTCCTTTAATTTGAAGCTATGGTTTTTTATGTGGTAGGAATTCCCAATTTGATGGCCTTGGACTAATAGACGTACTTATGTTCATAACATTGAAGGAAGAATGGCATGTTTAGAAGTATGAAAGATCAATCATGAAATTCATATATAGCTGCAATGGAAGCAATTTGTGCTGGAGTTGCTGCATCTATCCAGTTTGCTGGCACAATCTTGTTCATAACATTTTTGCTATATGTGGAACCCATTTGTGCTGTCTTGCTGTTGGCACTTCATAAAGATGTTAACAAAATTTTTGTCTTCTACTTTTTTACAACTTCAGATCCCATGAATTCAGATTGTAGAGTGATGAGCATCATGCTTTATTTAGCTAAGGCATCGGCGACTCAATTCTATATGCCCGCCAACATATAGGCAAATTAAAATGTGTGTGTGTGTTGTATACCAGGGGGAGGGGTCTCTGAATTGCCCCTTTCACCTATCTTTCATTTTGCTTTATTAATATCCTTGCTTGCGGGCTTTTCAAATATATATATATATATTAATTTTTAAAAGAAAGTAGACACGCATACATAAATGAGAGTTTAAACGTTTGAGTGCTTCGTGGTCATCATGTAAGATGATTTTTTTTTTTTGCATAAGGTATCGCTCCAAATGTTTTGGAGCTTGTACAGTGATGTATAGATTTTGTTCATATGCTGTCTATGCCTCATTAGGTTTTACGTTGAAGGATTCTATAGACTGATTTTCTTGGGTAAAACAATACTTATCTTGATTATAAAGGCATCACAGTTTAATTGCAAAAACTCTGATCGGAACTCTAGTATATAAGAATTGATGCTAGGTTGAGATTATCTTTTTGGAGCACTAAACTTTCATTCTATTTTGATCCCAATATAAATTTTTCTTTCTTATAACCAATTGTGAGCGGCAAAACAAGCATGCTAAAATTATGAATGAAATGATAATAGTTAATTGTGAGACTATGGAAGCTTTAAACCTGATAAACATTTTGTGGGCATTAACCAATTTCATTGATAATGAAACTGGGAAGCAACATCTGGTCTGTGCTAAATTCACACTTCCTTGAATTGAGTGGCATTTTATTTTGTTCCAATACTTCCAGGATTTTTTTTTTCATGCCTAATAAGTGCTTCTCTTTCCCCTAGCTATAAATCAATGTCATCAAAATATATGGCAGCAAACTTATCTGTAAGAGGTTTCATGTTTAGTTTATTATTAGTCGCTTAAAAACATTTAGCGTATTGCACGATTTTGAGGGCATGACCTTCCATTAGTATGAGTCAGTTGTAGTTTTGAATGCCATCTTCCACTTTTCTTCGAGCTTAATGCGGATTTGATGATAGTTGCTCTTGTGATCCAACTTAGAAAGCATGTTCGATCCCTCTAGTTTCCTTGAGATGCCCTTTTTTAATGGAATATGAAAGTGTTCTTGGTTGTAGTTTTGTTGGTGGCTTGACTTTCCACACTCTTTTGCCGAGGTTCGTGCTTCTCAGATCTAATAATGTTAGTGCAATGCATGGACTAAAGCTCACGAGATTAGTCTGGCTAATAGATCATCAAGAGTGCTTTGTAAAATCTCACGCTCCTTTCGGTTCATGTGGTAGCGCGGTAGATTGGGTAGATTAGAGCACGAGATCAAATCAATGTTTGGTTATACATCGCATGTTGGTGATAATGCATTTGGCATGTCTGTGTCATGGAGATTTATAATTTAGCAAGTATATTGTCAATTTTAGGAGGCGTACTCAGGGACTAGGATATTTAACAATGTGGGTTTTATCTGGTTGCAAGACGAAGCTGTACAATCTCCTATTGTTTTCATTGGAATGAGTAGGTATTGTTATTTTGCCAATTTATAGCTTTGACATTTTAGTGTCATGGTTAACCAAGAAGAGCCCAACGCATGTTCCTGTGCAACATCATGGACAAATTCATCTTGATATAATTTACTGATAAATATTGGAGTGATGCATACTTTTTTGATCTAGTTAATTTTATAGGGACTGGGTTGATTTTTAGTGGGTGGGTTAACAATACAAATTAACTTTTTGGAAGCCATATTCTCTTAGCTTCTATTCTCAGTAATGTGTTGCAAATCTTCAAATGGTGCGGTGAGTGTGAAACATGGAGTGACATTACATCAGGGATCTTCTGTAATAGCTCGAACTATCATCTATTGAATTATTCTCTTCTTTGGCCTAATGTCATCATTGTTTCTTCCCATTAGTGTAACTTCTCAGGATCTCGCCAGCCCGGGAATATTCTCACATGAGCACACTTAACTTTGGAGTTTCTGATGAAATTCAAACCGTTACACCAAAAGGCACTCTGATGTTTAAGAGTTCAGCTTCATTATATTGAAGGAGTTTCACATCTTCGTGGTCTTCCTCGATGAAATTAGTCACCTTGATGTTCTCTTCATTAACTTCACACTTTCTATCATTATCACTTTCTTTGCCCACCAAGTTCAACCTTTTGTTGTGGGCATTCACTTGACTTATGTCTTATTTGATTACATCGATAACAATGAATTATTACAATTGCAGGTGATGCTGCACTCTTCTCTCTATAATCCGCCTAACTTATGATGGTGAGATTGACAACTTTGGATAACTTTCAGGTGGATTTTAGTGCTCGCCAATTGCGAAGGATCTTTTAGCTCACTGGGATAATAGGACACTGTTTATGGAGGTTCTCGCAGGCATTGAGGTGATAAAACTTCTCATGTATTGCTTAATTGGGCGTCGCCTCTGCTAATATTGTTGGTATTATGTAATATTTAATCATAATCAATTGATAGAAATTATTTCTTTAGCAACCTTAGCATTCAAGTCCAGGAGTGGATGTGGTGCTTGTCGTCTTGTCATTGGTGAATCTGTATTTTCTCCCACCAAGCAATACCTTTAAGCTTGTAGCGCTCTTTGGTAACAAATTTAGTAAATTCTGTAAATCTGGGTTTAATAAATTCTGGCAACACCATGATTTAGCAAATATGGAATTTAAGACAAAATTGAGAAGAAACGGAATTACTAAATGTAGGATTTATAAGTTGCCATTTTCTCCGTCTGGTGAAATTTAAGTTAAATCCAACTTAAATGTGCGACTAAGCAGCCTATTTATATGTCCATGCAATCAAAGAAGGTTTCTACTAATTTAAGCCCATTTATACTTACAATTAGGGCTGTCAAAATGGCTCGTTGTTCGCGAACAACTCGTGTTCGGCTCGTTCGCTAAGTTAACTAGTCGAACACGAACAACACAAACAAATATTTGTTCGTTCGTGTTTGGCTCATTTTGACTCGAAATACTGCTAATCAATTATATATATATACATATCTTTGATGAGTAGTATTTTTAAAAAATTTGATTGACCATAAGGCTAAAAAAATTTAAAATCAATTAAAAGTATTAATGAAGAAAATATAATAAAAATTATTAATTTAGACTCAAATGATTTTTAAATCTTGCCCCAATCATTAACATCTTATGACTACGTGATTAGGGTTGTCAAAACGACTCTTTGTTCGTGAACGGCTCGTGTTCGGCTCGCTAAGTAAACGAGTTGAACACGAACACACTTTTTGAGCTCGAACTATAAACGAGCCGAACACGAGCGAGCCCACGAGCCGAACACGAGCATACTATAGCCACACTTAAAAATGGGATCTTGCTTTAGTAGGTTGTTTATGAAAAAACAATCATTTGACAGTTCTCTCCTTGCACCTACTTGTCATATCTCAGAGATTAAATGTACATTCAAAATATTTATTCTCAATGAAATATTCTTCCTTATTAGAGTTACGTATTATGAAAATTATTAGTTTATGTAATTCGGAGTCTGACTCATCTTGAGTTCCCCCATAGTGACCCCACCTACTAAGTGCTAGAGGTTATGACCAATATGTGGAACTTCAAGTTGGGTAGAGAAGAGTTTGAAATTTCTAATTGTGAGGGCTCCTTGTCTAGTTTTCTAAGAATAGTCAATAGAAAAGTCCTATGACTAGACCTTAGGCTACTAAAGAGGAAAAACTAAACCTCAACCAAAGTGAGGTCAACAGTGCAAAATACCAAAAAATTTAAATTCAGCAGCATTGATTCTGAGCTTGAAGAAAAGTTGAATCGTATGTTTGGTAGAGTCATGGCCATGGGCAATCTTGTTGGGCTCCAAATGAGAAAGGGCTTGCTGACATAGCTGAGCTTGTAGATGTTGAGCAAACTATTTGCTCCAATGAACACCCCAGCCCTAACTTCGATGAAGTTGAATTTACTAGTCGATCAAAGCATCTTATGGTTGAGGAAAAAAATGATGGTACAGTTTTCATTACAATCCAAATTTCATTGTTGTTTCACGCACCAATGTCCCTAGCACATCACAAGCAAATTTTGCTTACCAAGTGAAGCGAATTCTGGAAGTAACTCCAGAAATTTACGAGGATATATCGTTTTACTTATTCTCTATGAAGTTGCTTTAAGACCCAACCCGGAGAGAGTTCTTCATGTCGTCGACTCCTGACAGTTGGGTCAGTTACTTGTGTTATTTTCATTACAACCGGGATGCATCAATTTTATTTTATTTGTTGGACACTTTATATTTGATTTTTATGAGGACATTATTTATGCTAATTTTAATATGCTTGATTTAGTTCTTAGACACCTTCTCTTTGATTTTTATGAGAAAATGTTTGCAGGACTACAACCTCTGCATTGCTTCTCGAATTTTCGTTAACATTTTTTTTGTTTAATTCACGTTCTAGCAAATTCAGTGTTATTTATATGTGGTAGCTACATAAATATTGAATAACATGAATAAAGAAAGACGCAGAAGAAGAATTACATCCGCGTTATGCTTTATGTATGAGTATTATAACTTATATATTACTCTCTTCTTGCATGAAATTCACATTTATGTATGGGTTGGGGAGTTGCTTGTGGGTTACCCAACAAGATTTAATAATATGTTTCGTATGACACAACCCTTATTCATTGATCTATTATAAGAATTGCACATGAATTATATACTTCATGTGTCCTTCACGATGACTTCCAGAGAGGTATTAGTATAACTCTCTACAATTTATCTCAAAATGAAAGTACTATAGGAGTCATGGAGGGATTATGGCTCTCATTTGAAACAATCAGTAGATATTTTTCAATGTTTATTGTATTTACTGTTTGTGAAATGATGTACATGTTGAATCTCAATTTGATGCAATTTTTATTTTCAATTTTTTTGCATGTATTTTTTGCCCACATGGATGGCCTTTGAGGCAACAATGGGTATAATATTTCATGTGTTTATTTATTGCATGTTTTTTTTGGAGGTCTATGATGAGATATTCGATTTTATGGGTTCTTCTGAATAACCTATATGTTGCTATGAGTTCTTAACACGTATGAAATCACTATCAAGGCTGCCAAATACCCCTTCTTTTTCAGTCGTATGATTGTTGGGGTTCTTTTGGACGAACTTTGTGTTGATATGCATCTGTGACACATACGAGCTCGGTATTATGTGGTTTAAAAACAACCAAGAACGTTTTTTTTTTAAGTTCTATGTCTTCTAGTTTTGACAAATTATTCATGATTTTTTTAACTTTGTGCTCTCAGACCTCACAACTTTATAAATCTTTAATTGTGTTTTCTATTATTCTTCTTTACTAATGTTCCATCTAAGGGTCTATGCTTTGTGGTTTTAAACCTTTAAAAATTATGAGCTTGAGGACTTCAGGTGCCTCCAGAGCAATTTTACTAATACTGTGAACTATAGTGTTCTCTGCTTATTTCGCGACAGATGCATAACTATCGATGCAATGAAGAACCCCTTTTTTTAGTCGTATGATTGTTGGGGTTCTTTTGGTTGGCCTTTGTGGTGATATGCATCTGTGACACGTACGAATTCGGTATTACATAGTTTAAAATCAACCAAGAACCATTTTTTTAAAAGTTTTACTGCCTTCTTGTTGTGATAGATTATTCGTTGATTTTTCATTTTTGTACTCTAAAACCTCACAACTTTATAAAACCTTGATTGAATTGTGTTTTCTATTATTCTTCTTTACTAATGTTTCATTTAAGGGTTCGTATTTTGTGGTTTTAAACCTTTAGGAAATATGAACTTGATGACTTCCGGTGCCTCTAGAGCATTGTACTGCTATTGTGGATTACAATGTTCTATGCTTACTTCGCGAACAAAACATAACTATCGGAGACAATTTTACAAGTGTCAAAGGAATAGTTAGAGAACTGTGACTTCTTCACGTGTGTGGATCGGTACGATGATTCCACCGCTGTTAGTAATCAGGCGTGGAGAGCTTTGTTTGAGGAGAGATTATCTCGTGACATTAATCGTCTGCATTTTAAAAATAATATTTAGAGAACTGTGATTTCTTCAGGTGTGTGGATCGGGACGATGATTCCATCGCTGTTAATAATCAGGCGTGGAGAGTTTCGTTGGATGAGAGATTATCACGTGACATTAATCGTCTCTATTTTAAAAATAATATTATGATAATATTAGTTGTTATTTTAATAGTCATATTCTTTATTTTGATTGTTGTGTTACTTTTTGTTTAGTGAAGTATCAGTTTTTATTATGTGATATTCAAACTGGATCTCTGTTTTCATGTATGAAATGTGCAACCGTGACTTAATATGCTATAAAAAACACAATACTACAAGAGACAAAAATGTCATTTATTTATAAACAACTGCAGCACAACTGTTGCAAAATTACAAAAAAAAAAACAGACACAACTTTCCTGCAGCAGTTTCTGCACAACTGCTTCCTAGTACAGCTGCTGCGCAACAACTTTTTAATAAACTGCAATTGCCCCAAACAGGGGGGTGGGGATTGCATTTACATACATACCACTCAATTGCTATGTATTACACATCTAACTCCTAAACTTTGCTTTTTATATTTACACCATCCAATTTTTGTGTATCACATCAAAACTAAACACTGTTATAACTTTTAAAAAGTGAAATACACCTTTCGTTTGTTTGTAGTTAAGGTAGTATATACATAAATATTGAAGTTTAGGTGTTAGATATGTAGCTACATAGGAATTGAGTGATATGTATGTAAATTTTCATAAAATAAAATAAAACTTTAAGTTGCTCATAGTTTAGGTGAACACCACGATGGATGTCATAAGGACATTCATTTTAAGATGTATGTTTGGATTGCGGTGAAAATCTATGCCTCTGTTGTCTTTGGGTTGGAAGTCTTTGTTCTGATATCAATTAGGCGCCACGCGACCTAGTGATTTCTTGCAGAGGACGCGTTGAAGAAGCGTCAATCCCAATGAAAAGGCCAAAACAGAAAAAGATTCATTATTTGAGAAGCAAAACCCCATGTAAAAAACCTCTGCTAACCATTACAACTATATCTCTGAAGTATTAGACAACATGTGTTCTATTGGAAAATAAAAAAGGAAAGATGATTTAAATACATACTTCGCAATTCCTATGTATTTACATATCTAACACGTAAACTTCAGTTTTTACTTGCATGCCACCTTACCTATGCATGAAACAGTGTATATCAATTTCTAAAAGTTAAAATGGTGGTTTTTTTTTTTTGGTGATATGAAAGATTTGGGTGGATTACATGTAAAAATACAGTTTAGCTGGAAATGAACCATAAAAAATAAAAATAAAAAAAACTGAACATGAGTATTTGTCTAACCGAAATAAGAGTATAGCTAAGTGTTGACATGTTATCTACTCGAACTATACAGTTTCTGATTTGTTCTTTGATGAGCTCATCTCTTTCTTTTCCACTAGGGAATGATTTCAGGAATCCTACATGTAATAATGAGCAAAACCTTATTCCTTAGAGTCCGTTTGGGATCACTTTTATTTATTATTTTCTATCTTTTATTTTTTTATTTTACTTTATTTATACTTTTATTTGAAATAAAGAATGTTTGACTTATTTGATTATGATATAGGTATTTTTTAAACACATTTGTACGGGATACAAATAGCCAATTTTTATTTTTATTTTTACATTTATCTTTGCAGGCTGTGCTGGGCTATGAAGTTCGGAAGGAAGGCGAACCACATGATTGCCGAATAGACGCAGAAGCTGCCATGAAGCTAGTTCTTGCGAAGCTCGGGCACGGATTTGACGAGCCTCTTAAAATTGATAAAAGAGTATGTAAATGGTCTCTTTCTTTCCTTCTTTTATTTTGCAAAACATACCACACAAATCTTATACATTCACTTATCTAACACCTAAAGTTTGTTATTTACATTTATAATCCTTTTGTATTAAAAACTTATGGATGAAAAGATGTAATTCATTTTTAAAATGTTAGTGATAATTGTATTTTTTAGGTGATGCCAAAGATTGAGTGTTATGTATATAAGTATAAAAATTTTGTGGTATCCATGTAAATGTAAATTTCTTTTTGCTTGAATCTATTGACCTTAGCTATATTTTTATCACTCTCTAGGTGCCTGATTTCAGTCATGCAATGCTTCTGCACAAAATTCCGGTTGAGGTTCCTTGTCAAGAACTGAAGAAAGTATTTCCTCGAGATTTTTATGTTGATATAAAGGTGTTATATATTACTTATGTCAAGGGGGTAAACAAGCCGAGCTTGAGCGAGAGCCGCGCTTGTTCGTGTTCGGCTGTTTGATTTTTTTTTTGTTCAAAATAGACTTATGTGCAAAATTACTCGTAAATAACATGTTTATATTTGGCTCAATTTGAACTCGTTTGTTTGATTCAAGCTCATATTTGTCTCGAAGTTAGTTGAAATTATTTTAAAAATAATAAAATATAACATTTTTAAAAAATTCAGTATGAAAAACAATATAAAAATGTTATAATAATATTTTTTATTTAATTTTTTTAGTTAATTTAGGCCAAAAAGAGCCAAATAGGATCAAACAATAGCCTGTTCGTGTTCGACTCGCTTGCTTAATGATTGAATAGAACGAGGTAATTAGGGAGTCGAATACAAGTTATTCACGAACGGCAGGCTTTTTTGATTGCCTTACTTATGTCATATCTTGACATCTTATTAGGGCCAGAATACTAAGGATAACATTGCAGGCTGATTTAAAAGTTCGAGGTCCTTTTTATTCTACACATGCTATTTTCAAGGACGATTATGAGGCAAGCATTGCTTTCCGAAGGATAGATGGACAAGAGAGGAAGGTATGGATGTAGTTATACTATTACTTTCAAGTCAATTTTGCTTGAAATTCATTTAGAAATCTGAATTTTGAGTTGTGCCTGAAAGAGAACACTAGCTTTTAGCTTCTGTAGTGAGAGTTGTTCTTTGGGGCATTTACATACATACCTCACAACTTTCATGTATTTACATATCCAACTCCTAAACTTTCATTTTTTACATTTATAATGCTTGAAACTTTAGCATTGCATCCAAAATACCACCGTTATTACTTTTTTTAAAGTGAAATACTCATAGGTTTATGACACCAGAGTGTTGTGAGTGTGAATATCAAATTTTAGGTGTTAGCTATGTGAATAAATAAGAATTGTGTGGTAGGTGTGTAAAATTCTCTTTACTTTTTAGTTGTTGAAGAAGTAAAGTCTTGCCATGTTGTTTTGCATATTTTGATACTTTCATATTGCTTATTTGCTTCCATTCTGTTGTATGCATCTGTTTGTTACTTATTCGTCGAGGATTAGACACAGATTGAATTACATATTGTCTCGACATTTATGCTCTTGTTGGTATTTTTTGAGTACTTTTGGGGACTTCATATTTTTGGGACATTTACATGCACACCACACAATTCTTATGAATTTACATACCTAACATCTAAACATTCATATTTACATACATACCATTCAGTTCCTATGTATTTACATATCTAACACCTTCAATCTTTATATACTTATCACCTTACCTATGCATGAAAAGGTGTATTTTTTTAAAAGCTAAAATGGTAGTTTTTTGTTGTGATTAAAGAATTGGGTGGTATATACGTAAAAAATACCATTTTTGTGTTAAATATGTAAATACCTAGAACTTGGGTGGTATGTATTTAAATGTCCCCATTTTTTAAAGGAATATTTACATACATACCACACAATTCGTATATATTTACATATCTAACTCCTAAACTTCAATTTTTACATACATACCGCATTCCTTATGCTTGAAAAGGCGCTTTTGTTCACTTTTTAAAAGTTAGCATGGTGGTATTTTTTATGTGATCTGAAGTGAAAATTTTGGGTGATATTAACCGAAAAGGTAAATTTTACATGTTAGAATGTAAATAGATATGAATTGGGCGGTATGTATGTAAATGACCTTGTTTTTCAACTATACCAAAACAATATTTTTTATACTGATTCATCCCTTTTTCCTCTAACCAAGCTTGGCTGATTCTCACCATTCAGGACTGTGAAGGCCGTCCCCAGAAACTTGTATGTCTAAAGCTCAGTACAGGACAGCTTACCAGCTTCTACGTCTGCAAAACTATGTCTTCCTCCCCACCTGAAGATTCAAAGAGGCAGAGAATTTCTTCCGCCATTGATGCCAATGAGGGCCGAGCTTGCTCATCCGAACCCTGTAAACATGCAGAAGAAATCTTCAGACTGAAGCAGCAGCTTAGTGCCAGGGAAGATGAAATATTTAGCCTGCAAAGGATTCTTTCAGATCTTACTAGAGGTTAGCTTCCCATGTAATTTTACATTTTTGCTGTATGCATGTTTCATAAAATTTTGTTTGTCTCGTGAATTATTTTCTTAGATGCATATTTATTTATATTTGTTAAAAAAATTAAAAGTGATCTTGTTTTGATGTGGCATTTAATTGTAGTTTCTTTTTTTGGGGCATTTACATACATACCACACAATTCCTATTGATTTACATATCTAACACCTAACTTTACTTTTTGTATTTATACCAAGCAACATTTTCATGATGTATCGAAAATACTATCATTTTAACTTTTAAAAGGTGTGATATATATTTTCATGCATAGGTAAGTGGTGGCATGTATGTTTTGTTGTTAGATATGTAAATACATAGAATTTGAATGGCATGTATGTAAATATTTTTTTTTAAGTAGAATTAAACGTGTTTAAAAGTGTTGTTATATATATATATGTGTGTGTGTGTGTGTGTGTGAATCCAAAAGTGGCCGGGAAAAACACCCAAGGAATAAAACGTTCTGTTAGGAAGTGATCGGGAGAGAGAGAGATAGCAGTAGTAGACATAAAAAAGATTATCTTATTCATGATATGGACCCCTATCTATAGGTCTAGATTCCAATATTACAAAAGTACATATTAGTCTCATTACTATTAACTTTTCAGCAGGGCTTTTTGGTAATTACAGAGTTATTTGCATATAATAAAATTGGTGGCTAATTTGATCGATGAGGGTTATCGATCGCTTGACAAGCCTTAATTCAATTGGATATATAGTCTGAAATAGTGCTTCTCGTTGATTGTCTTAAATGTTGATTTCGACCCTATTGGAGTTTCTCTTAACGCCTTATGTCGATCGTTTGGATAAGGTGTTTTCTTCTCCAATGTTCATCCAATCGTCGAAGGCTGCGTTTGATCGTCCACATCTTCCTGAGACGACCATTTGCTTTGAGATTTGTGCTGACATTTTTTTGTGTGCTTATTTAGTTCTCTAATTTTCTTGCTCATTGGAAGTTTTATAATATGAGGATAAGAAAATTTTTTAACACATGAAATAATTAAATTATATTATTTTATAGTAATGGACTTCCCTGGATTTCCGTGCCATAAATAGGTTTTGGGGCAAGGGAGGTCTCCGTCTCTTTTCGCTTTGTTTCGTGGCATTCTCTTTACATGTTTTTCGTGATGTCTGGTGAAGGAATACCACCTTCCAATAAGAGTGTCCTTCTCGAAGCTATGAGTGACATGCGGGCGCGGACTCATAAGTTAAAAGTGAAGCGCAACCTATGAGGGTGAATTGACAATGTATGCTTATCATATGTTGTCGAATTTAAATTATTTTAAACATGAAAATTATGTTGAAATATGTATGTCGTATGTAGGGTTGTTACCGATCCAATTTTGAGCCGAGTCTGCTCGAACGGATTTAGTGTAGCTAGAAATCAACTCGGATCTTGTTATATTCCATTTCGAGCCAACTCGGCTCGAAATTGAATTGATCCGGCTTGAAATCGAAATGAGCTTGCTCAAATTGAGTTATTTGGATTTTTTCAGGCGCCAAATTGGCTGTTGGTCGTTACATTCAATTTTATTTATAATATTTGTTGATAAAAAATATTTCAAACCGATCTCGGCCCAGCTTGATCCAAATGTTTTGCTCCTAGCACTTGTTTGTTTCAATCTGAGTTAAAATTTGAAGTGGTTAATGATCTTCGAGCTATAGCCTTAAGATTAAATTTATGAATCATTATTATCATTATTAATTTTCTATTGAGCGAGGTTTAATGTATTTTACATATTCTTTTGTAAATCATTTCAAATGGTTACATTTTTTTAAGTGTTATTTCTTGACATTCATAGAGCTCTCCCTATTTCTTGACCTTTTATGACCCGTAGAACTATTTGCTTTGATAAATTGTTTTACTTTCATATGAAGCATAATGAATAAAATCAACAATATTCTTCTTTTGGAATATTTACACACATACCCATGCGTTTACCTATCTAATCCCTAATATTTTTTTTTTTTTTAACATATATGACAGCTTATTTTATAAAAGAAATGATATATTTCACTTTATAAAAGTTAAGATATAGAAAATAAATTTAGGTGCTACATATGTAAATGCATGGGATTTGGATGGTATTTGTGTAAATGCAGCATTTGTTTGTCTAACCAAATCCTTTTTGTCTTAATCAAGAATATTTGTTATTGAACTACTCTGCATACCACTGGAAGAGAAAAATGACTTTGAATGGTTCTTAGTCATTAGATTTGAGATTTATCTAAATACCCACCAAACCACTAATTTAAAATGAAAATATAATTTCAAAGAAACATTTCTAGAAGATCCCTCACTTTGACCTTTTTATATTTTTTATTAATTTTTTATTTGATCTGTTAATTTCGAGTCAAATGATTTGATTATGTTAAAATAATTATCTTTGTGATTTAATATTTTCATTATTAGGAGTCCTTAAAATGCTACATGCAAAGAAGGAATCAAGTTCCTTCTGGAATTTGAAATGTATTTATATAAATAATTAAATTTTATTTTTTTCTTTAATATTTTAGACAATTTAAAGTAGACATTTGATGGTTTTGTCCGTAAAAAAAAAATAATGTTAGTTTCGCCTCTTGTTATTGATGTTGAATCAAGATTTTTTTTTTAATTATTTTGAATGTTTTATTTATTTTTTTTTAATTTTTCTGTGAAATTAAATGATTTATGGGTGGAAATATGTTTAAAATTTGATACAGTTATTTTAAAAATAATTAAATTTATTTTATTTCTTTCTTATAATTTCTAATTTGTAGATAAATTCATCAAATGAGTGCTTTGAAGTTTTAGATGTCATTTTCTATTAACTTATATTGAAACATCTTGAGATAATTTTCTTAATTTATCTATTTCAAAAAATAAAATTTTCCTATTCCAAAAATAATTTTTTAAAAAAATTTGATACAGTTTTTCTAATTTGTAAATTTACATACATACCACTCAATTCCTATTTATTTACAAATCTAACACCAAAATTTTAATTTTATGAAAATGTATATTACACTTGTAAAGTTTGGTGTGAGATATGTAAATACATAAGAATTAGCCTATGTATAAGAATTGTCTGACATGGAAGTAAATTCCCTCTCGTTCTTTTTAAATGCAATTTCACATATTATATATTTACCCCAGGGGCTACGGTGTAAAGTTTTTTTAGAACATTTTAGTCGCAGGAGGACCATGTAATTTTCCACATTTTAGAAAAAATGCGTGTTATCAAGTCAAAGCATTCTCGCATATTTTTTTCAAATTATTAGCCAATTATATTTCGTTCAACGAGACAGCACTGATGTCACATTGTCAAAGCTGGTGATGTGATTCTCATAATTATATATATATAATGTGCACGTCTCGTGAGTTGTTGGATGGCAGCTTCCGCATAAGTCTTACGTGTTATGAGTTTGAATCAATTTAGGTCGACTTAACACGTATCGGGTAGATCGATACGTGTTACCATCTATCTTGAAATATATATGTTTATATACCACAACAATTTATGTTGTTTAAATTTCTACATCTAATATTTTATTTTTACAACCAAGTCACCATATCTAGGCATATGAATCATATTTTTATTTTAAAATTTAATGATATTGATATTTTTGTATGTGATATGAAATATTTGGATGAAATAAGGGTTAAAATGAAGATTTAGCTGTTTGATTTGTAAATACATAAGTAATTGTGTGGTATGTGTGTAAATGTGCCATACATATAATTTTTGTAATCTTCTTATTAATAATATGGTCATTGAAGCTGCTAAAAGTTTTTATTTGAGACTACATAAAGTTTAAGATAAAGTTGATTGCTGACTTGTAGAGCTTTGTGTATTAAGTGGATGTGATCATATTGTGTTTTTCATTAAGATGATTTAGGTTGTGTCATTTTTGTTTTTATGCCACTTGTTCAATAATGAGAGGCTTGAGCTCTATGATTTGCAAAAAAAAGAATTACAAAAGTGACCCTTGTATAAGATCCAAGAAATTGATTCGAATTTTGCTATTAATCAAGAATACGGGTGAGAACATCAACTATTTAAATTGGAGAGATACGATATCCCTTAATTAAAATGATGTTGAAATCTTAAACAACGAGTCTTTTTGTGTAATTGTCGTCGAGAGTCCGGATGTAAGTTGCATTTGGAAAACAGACACGATGCACCGAAAGGAGCGGAAAAGAAAAAAAAAAACTCTGATGTATCACTCTCGTTATTTAGACACAGCTTCCGTCTAGACTCTGGACATAATATTTTCTTGGTCATGTGGGAGAGCTCTTGGGATGGGCGGTTTGCTGGAAAGTTTTGCAGTGCGACAATACTGTGAGGCCATTAGGCCAAATCGGATGATATATTCATGAGTGGAAATTCAAACTCTTGAAGAAATTTCTAATTGTATATTACCAATGACGATGCCACCAAGAATACTTTTCTTACAAGAAGGAAAAAATTCAAAAATCAAAGAAATTTGATTGTCGATCATATAATATATGCTTAGGGTTTACTAAATTGAATATGACTTCTATTTATAATCAAGCAAAAAATCATTGTACATTACTTATATCATAAAAATGATAAAATTATAAAGTCATACCAATAAATACATTAATTAGGCTAACTAGCTTTAAGTAAGTTTATGAAAAAGTAGTTCTATGGCATTGTTCATTGAGCAATGAGCACATGTACACTTTTATGTGAATTATATTGATTGTAATGATATTATATAATGTGGATTATACAATATTAATAAATTTTGAGTAGCCATTCCATAAGTAGTTGGGAGCCAAAGCCAAACATTTCCAAGTCATGATCTTACATTAGGATCATAAAATATTATGATATTATATAGCACACATTTTTTTTTTTAAATAGTAAGTAATGTTTATCCTACTAATAGGACGGTAAATTTTGC
>NW_018164801.1:1451624-1507644 GCF_001263595.1 Phalaenopsis equestris
GTCAATGAACCATGAGTTAATTTCGAGGCACACTAAATCTATTAAAGCTGATTTCGGAATAACCCAAACCCCACGTGAAATCAAATAGGTAATAGCTGAAACTAGAGACCATGATTTGGCTCATAGTTTCTTCCCCACCAACTTCTAACTCGGATTCGGTAAAATACGTAAAATACAATTTGTCTCCTCTTTCGTTTCAGCCTTTTACTCCGGCGACCCGCCGCCGCCGTCAAAGGCGTCGAACTCTGACATTGTTGCTCCCAGTCCCACTGACCGAAAGTATCCATTTAAACCCTTTTATTTACCAAAACGCCACTCCACAGTACCCCGGTTTGTCGCTCCCGTATGGTGGCCCTCCCGTAGTTTCAATCAAACCTCTGGTTTTTATCTTAAGCTGAGGCCATAAAACGAGACAAGGAGAGAGAGAGAGCAGTAGAGCTGCTAGAGCATGAATCGAGTACGCCTACTTTTGTTTAAAGAATGATTTGTTCTAATTAATTTAGCCATCTGAGTCGTCGGAAGGTCGTCGGCGTTGCGATCCGTAAATTGTGAGTTCTGAAGCCGGTTAGATCACGGATGGAGAGACGAGATTGCGTTTTCAGCCGTTTCTAGGCCGGCAGATCTTGGCGTCCATGGGGAACTGCTTCACATCGGATCCCGGCCATCCCCTCAAGTCAAAATCTGGTGCGTAACCTAAATTTTCTGGAACTAATATTGTTTTTATTTTAATTTTTTGCTCAAATTGAGAGGAATGGCGTGTTTCAATGCGCTGAGAAATCAATCGCGCGAATTTTTTTTTTCTTGTGGGAGAGTAATTATAGTTATGGAGGACTTCAGATCATGTAAATAACATTGTTCATACATGGAAAGGATCAAATTTGAAGTAGTTTGAGCTCTTACAGAATTTATGTGGGTTATGTGAGGGATTTTAGATCGGCGCTGCTGAACTTTTATGTTTTTTTTTTTTCTAATGGAGAAAGATGGAGAGCAAATGTTAACGATTTTTGAAACACAATGAAAGCTTTTGAATAACTGCCGAAAGAAATAGAGATCTTTGCAAATACTGTATTAAAATATTTGAAGATCTACATACATACCACTCAATTCTAATGTATTTACATATCTAAGAACTAAACTTCAAATTT
Organism: Phalaenopsis equestris; assembly: GCF_001263595.1. Lineage (NCBI taxonomy): Eukaryota > Viridiplantae > Streptophyta > Magnoliopsida > Asparagales > Orchidaceae > Phalaenopsis > Phalaenopsis equestris. Next base: position 1,452,770 of record NW_018164801.1, read on the forward strand.
TACATACATATCACCTTATCCATGCATGAAATGGTGTGTTTCACCTTTTAAAAGTTAAAATGATGGTATTTTTAATGTGATATGAAAGATTTGAGTGGTATAAATATGAAGTTTAGGTGTTAGATATGTAAATACATAGGATTTGGGTTCTATGTATGTAAATGCTGCAAAATAGATTACTTGTGGAGTAATAAATATCAATCAGATGAAAGTGAATCACTTTATATTGGTGCTGTACCTAACACATTTTAATGTTGAGAAAGACATGATATGGATGGGGTATTTATGAGAGTCAAAGTAGCCTGTGTTGAATATACTAAACTTCAATCAGCATATGTTAAGTTTTTTCATTTTGGAAAGGGATAGATTTTGACTTTTATACTTAAGAAGCCGTTTGGGATCACCTTTGTTTTATCTTATTTTTTCTATTTTGCATTTTAATTTTCATTTGTTTATGCTTTGATTAGAAATAAAGCATGTTTGTCATTTTGAAAATAAATAAATTTGTTTTTAAAAACATAGTTGTTTTGAGAATTTTCAAAAACAAAAAAAATTAAAATATGTAAAAAAATATATTGATCATATGTGTTTATGAAAACAAAAGCAAAATACAAAAAAAAAAAAAAAAAAAACAAAAAAAAAAAAAAAAAAAAAAACTCATGGGCATTTACATACATATGACCCCAATTCTTATGTATTTACATATGTAGGACCTAAAATTGCTCTATACATTTATAACACCAAATCTTTGATATCACATAAAAATTACTGCTATTTTAAGTTTTAAAAGGTTAAACACACCTTTTCATGCATAGGTAAGATTGCGTACTTGTAAAAATTGAAGTTTAGGTATTGAATGGTATGCATGTACATGCCCATAAAATTTATTTCTACCTTATTTTGTGCTTGCTAATGTCTCTATTTAATCTAATAAAGGACGAAAATCGGTGGCGGATCCATCTCAGGACAAGCCGAAGAATTCCACATCAAAGGAGAAGAGTGCCAGTACTTTGCTTGCAGCTACCAAAGATGTGGAAGATTTGCGGCAGAAATCTAGCCATGGAAATGTGAGCATATTCACATATAATGAGCTAAGATTGGCGACGAAGAATTTTCGGGCGGATCAAGTTCTTGGGCAGGGTGGGTTTGGAACTGTATTTAAAGGGATAATAGAGGAGAGCATAAGAGCTGGTTTCCAGTCTACTCCAGTTGCTGTGAAGGTTCTTAATCCTGAGGGCATTCAGGGAGACAGAGAATGGCTGGTAAGTTTTCTTGAAAATTTACATACACACCACTTAATTTCTATTGATTTACATCTTTAACATCTAATCTTCAGTTATTACATATATGCCATATTACCCTTGCAAGAAAAGATGTATCTCAGTTTTTAAAAGCTAAATTGATGCTTTTTTTTATGTGGTATGGAAGATTTTGGTGGCATAGAGGTATAAAGTGACGTTTATGTTAGATTTGTAAATACATAGGAATTGGGTGGTATGTATATAAATGCCCCTTTCACTAGTTCTGAGTATTGTATTATTAGATTTTGTTGGTGTGAGGTTATCAAGTTTATATTTGGTATTTTTCTGTGGTTGCTTGCAAATTGAGATTTGTTTAGAATTTTCTTCAAATTTATCTTTTTAAACCTGTAAAAGCATTGGCAAATTAGTTCTTAATGCATTGAATTGTAATTTGGTCTTTTTGGATCAAGCAAAGATTGTAGAAAGTCATGATTTTTATCTATTCAAATTCTATCTATTTGTTCTTAGAATTTAAATAAACATTATCTGTACATCTAGCTTTCTTTTTTACTCCTTTCTTATTTAAGGCCCCGAGTTATCACCTATTGAAATTCTTAACAGAACGGTCAAGATAAAATTTTGAGGGCATTTACTTAACACAATTTCTATGCATTTACATATCTAAAACCTAAACATTCATATTTACATACATACCACACTCAGATCTTGAACATCACATTAACAACAACACCATTAGTATCTTTTTAAATGTGAATTACAACTCTTCATGCATTGATTTATTACGCCAAGGTTTATTAGTATAAATATCGAACTTCGGGTGTCAAATATGTAAATACTTGAGAATTTTGTGGTATGTATGTAAATTTCCCAAGATCTTTGTTTTTTTGCTCCTTTCATCCCTGCTATGCCTAATCCAGACACTAGTTTATTAGCATTTGAAGTATCAAAAAACGATCTTAAGGCATCCAGTATCATTGGATCCATCTTTTATCATATTTCAAGACAACATAACTCTTTGTCATGCACATCAGCTTCCTATTTCTCAGTATTTGCTTTATCTAAAACATAAATCAGCATTGAATAATTTACTGAAAATTTATAAATTAGTAACCCTTGTCGATTCATTATTCGTAGTAGCTCATTTTACATACATACCGCCCATTTCTTATGTATTCACAACATCTAAACTTTATTTTTTTATGTTTATGCCTCTCAAAATCTTTCATATCACATAATAAATACAACTAGTTTAACTTTATAGAAAGTGAGATGCGCCTTTTCATGCATACTTAAGGTGTCATTTTATGTAAAAATTGAAATTTAGGTGTTAGATGTGTAAATACGTAACTGTTGATATGCATGTAACTTAATTATCCATCATTATGTTTATTTTACTTTCCTTTTTTATCATGTTGATTTGAATTTTCCTTCAATTGTATGAAGGTTGGTCTGAGCTATACCTATATCTGTTTTTTATTTGCTTAATGAGAATATTAGAGTGCTTTTCCCTTCTAAAATCCACTATAACAATTGGGCTGTAAATCTTCTAAAATCCATTATTAGTTTTAAGAAGCATTAATGTATCATAGCATCAGGGGGATTACATTCTTAACTTTTTGTAGTTCTGTTCAAAGTCCAACAAAGAAAATAACTTGGTCAAATAATTTAATGGGTTCTATTTTAAAATAGAGACTTTTTTTTTTTTTTGATCTTTTATCATCAGGTCTAATAAACTTTGTTTATTTTAATTTTGGCAGGCTGAAGTTAACTACCTTGGGCAGTTTAGTCATCCGAATCTCGTTAAACTTATTGGCTACTGCTGTGAGGGTGAACACAGGCTGCTGGTGTACGAGTACATGGCTTGCGGAAGCCTTGAAAAGCACCTTTTCCGACGTATGTAAGACCATACATTCTATAATTTACCTTTTGGGCATTTATACATATACCACCCAATTCATATGTATTTGCATATCCAACACCTAACTTTATTTTCTTACATTATACCTCCCAAATCTTCCATATCACATCAAAAATACCACCATTTTAAGTTTAAAGTAGCAGAATATTTAATTTCATGCATATGTAAAGTGGTATGCATGTAAAAATTAAAGTTTAGGTATCATATTATATATATATATATATATATATGTCGCTTATGCATGTTTATCTGTTTGAGTGGAGAAAATTTTGCTAGCAAATAATCTTACCACCTTATTTATGCATGAAAAATAGTCCTCTATCGGGACTATTCATATTAAAAGAGTATGTGGACTAATTTGACACTTTTATAGAATTTGATTGAAATAACCCCGTGTAAATAATCAGGGTACTCTTATGACAATTTACACTTTCATTATAATACCATTTTTACTGTTGGATTGTCTTGATTTTAGTAATCCGTCGGCGTGTTCTTAACAGGAGTATCTCTCATGACATGGGCCACTAGAATTAAGATTGCTTTGGGTGCTGCAAAAGGGCTTGCCTTCCTTCATGGTGTTGAAAGGCCCATTATCTATCGGGACTTCAAAACATCAAACATCTTATTGGATGCGGTACGTTGCACCGGAGTTTTTGAGTTTCATTTTCCAATTTGGATTATCGGAGTAATTTGAGTGTCAAACTAGATTAATTAGTAAAGATTTTAGAAGTTATTGTTAAGGCCTTAGATCGATTTTGCTCGCATCAAATTTGTATTTCAACGCACAACTTTTTAAAAAATATAGCAAGATTTACATAAGTACTACTTGATTCTTTTGTATTTACATATCTAACAACTAAACTTCAATTTTTATATATATGCCACCTTACTTGTGTATGAGAAGGTGTACTTCACTTTTAAAAGTTAAAATAGTGGTTTTTTTCGATGTGATATGAAAGATTTAGGTGGTATAAGTGTAGAAAGTAAAATTTAGGTGTTAGATATGTAAACACTTAGCATTTGGGTGGTATGTATGTAAATGCCCCAAAAAAATAATGTCAAATTAAATTTAAGCTTGTATTAATAGCTTGCTTAAAATTGTAATAGTTGATCGACTTTCTCTAAACAATTTTCATTATTCTGAAGGGGCATTTACTTACATAAATCACAATTCCTATGTATTTACATTTCTAGCACCTAAATTTTACTTTTTTACTTACACTCTCTGATTTACCTATGCATGATTGTTCTGAACTATTAGCAACTTAAAACTCTTTAAATAATTCAAAATCTTTCAAATTTGATGATTTCTTATATTGATTGATTGATTTATATTTATATATATTGAGCTTTCAAAGTATCTTACCTGCAGGATTACAATGCAAAGCTTTCAGACTTTGGCCTTGCAAAGGAGGGACCTATAGGTGACCAGACACATGTTTCAACTCGAGTTATGGGTACATATGGCTATGCAGCACCTGAGTATGTCATGACTGGTAAGCATGCTTAAAGAGATCATTTTGATCGAGTTTATCCATGGGCATTATTTGATGTCATTTTCTAAGCTGACCGCAAAATTAAAAGGAATATTTACATACATACCACTCAATTCGTTTGTATTTACAAATCTAGAAGCCAAACATCAATTTTTATTTACATACCATCTTACCTATGCGTGAAACTTTGTGTTTCGCTTTTTAGGGGTTTTTTTTTTTTTTTTTTTTTGTGTGGTATGAAAGAGTTGGAAGTTATAAATGTAAAAGAAAAGTTTAGGTGCTAAATATATAAATACATATGGATTGGGTTGTATGTATGAAAATGCCCCAAAAAATGAAACTTTGTTCTATGGAGTGTTTGTTAATGTTTTTTTCTTGTTAGAGGGATGATTTACAAAGTTGACCATTCCACTACTATATTTCTTCCCAACCTTCACCATTCTTCATATGATTTGGTTTCATTTTATCTAAGCAGCACCCAACTTTGCTAGAAATTTCCTCTCTGGCCTCAAAAACATTGCCTTGTCGGAGATAGAATTTAAAAGTCATGCCGTGCTGCTCGTAACACTTGTCAACATTCTAGTTTTATGTGACAGCATGCTTGACCAATGGCATGCCCTGTGAGTCTTGGAGGGGGTGTGGTAGAGTGCTGATGGAGTGAGAGGAATTATAAATAGGGGCATTTGCTACGTACCACACAATTTTTATGTATTTACATATCAAAAACCTTAAATTTCATACTTACATGGATACCACTCAAATCTTTAACTTACATCAAGAATATTATTATCATTATCCTTTTTAAAAGTGAAAGCCAACTTCTTCATACATGGCTTATGACACCAAAGTGTGAAGCGTGTAAATATCAAATTTTGGTCTTATATATGTAAATACATGGTAATTGTGTGGTACATATGTAAATTTCCCTTGTATAGTATGGGTAAAATTCAAGCCTTTATGCAACAACTTTAAACTACTGAGAATGTATACAGAGCAAGAACATCATCCATTTCCTTAAAAAAGAACTTTGCTCAGCTTAAGGTTGGAAACTGTAGAATTTTTATGCTGGAACAAAGTTGAAGCAAAATGAATGTTTAAAACATCAAATTGAAGAGTATCTATAATATATGAGCAAGTTCTATTTCCTTTGGGTTCTTTTATACTACTTTGCATAATTATATGAGGAGTTGCTTAAAATGTCTCCTTTGTTTTTAATGTTGCACTAAATTGAAATAAACATATCCGTGAAAGGGTTGGAGTGGCTCTAGTCACAACAAGACTAGAGAGAGTCACCTTAGATGATTCGGTCACGTTAAACATTGACCATTTGTTAAACGTGTAAGGAGAGTAAATGTTTTAGATTTGACTTATGTTAAGAAAGGTAAAGGTTGATCTCAAAAGACTTTGGCATATTTTATAAAAAAAAAATTTATTAGAATTAAATGAAACTATGACATTTAATATAGCAATGGAGAAAAGCATTCATGTAGCCGACCCCACTTTAGTGGGATAAATACTTGTTGTTGTCGTCGTTGTCATCCTCCTGCACCAAACTCTTTTGAAACCAATAATTTAACTCTTCCTTCCATACAATGCAGGCCATCTGACTTCCAGGAGTGATGTATACGGCTTCGGAGTCGTCCTTCTTGAGATGCTCATAGGAAGGCAAGCCATGGACAAGACCAGACCAAGCAGGGAGCACAACTTAGTCGAGTGGGCTCGGCCTCTTCTCATCCACAACCGGAAGCTCTTAAAGATCCTCGATCCGAAAGTTGACGGCCAGTACTCCGTTCAATCGGCGCAGAAGCTGGCAAACTTAGCCTACCAATGCCTCAGCCAGAACCCTAAAGGCAGACCCACGATGAGCCAAGTTGTTGAAATTCTCGAGAGCATTCGAGCTCTATCGGAGGAGGATCTGCTCTTCCAGGTCAGCGGCAGCGCGGTGACGCTCTACGAGGCTTCGAAGGACTCTTTGGATAGCTTTGGTGAAGGAAGGAGTAATTCTAAGAAGAGTGAAGGGGAGGGAGAAGGAAGAGGGGGTGGGAGAAGAAGGTTGGGAGAAGGAAGAAGCAGAAGTGAGCCACCAAAGGAATGTGCTCTGAATGGTCTTTCTCCTGACTCAAACGGCTCTCATGCGCGCAAAGGCAGCTTGGTGTAGCATCAGAGGTGTAAAATGTAATGTTTTAAGTGTCTTTTGTAATTCTTCTTTTTTTCATTTTTGTAATAATGCTTTATTTAATCGCCTCTGTAAGTGTTATCTACTGCAAATTTGTTCTCATCAACGAAATTTTGTTCTACTTCATGTTAATATTTTTTATTATTTTTTTAGGATTTACATGCATACCATATAATTCCTATGTATTTACACATCTTAAATGTAAATTTTGATTTTACATCTATGCTGTTTTATCTGTGCTTGAGAATGTGTGTTTCGCCTTCTGAAAGTTAGGAATAGGGATATTTTTTTGAAGTGATATCACAGATTTGAGGGTTAAAAATATAAAACTTAAAGTTTAGATGTTAGCATGTAAATATATGGGAATTATGTGTATGTATGTAAATGCTCTCTAGTCTCTTACCCCAAGAGAAAAGCATGCGGCATTTACACACATGCTTCCAATTCCCATGTATTTACTATGTCACACCTAAATTTTTGTTTTTACATTTATATCATTCAAATACTTCATATATCTTTTCATGGCACAAGAAAGTTGGCAGATTTGTAAATATATGAGAATTGAATAGAACACGTTAATAGCAGCGTAATAACACTGAAATAATACCTCAATAAAGCTTCAACAATACCGTTGAAACAATTCAATATCGATGTGTTATTGGCGCGTTTTCATGTGGCGTTTTATGGTATTAATGCAATGTTATTGGCGCTGTCAAGCGGCGTTATTCGAGAGTTACTGATGTATTATTGACTTAGGTTTTGCGGCGAAGCTAACATATTATTGATGTCTTACTGAAAAAAAAAATTCAGAAGAAATAATTTGTATTTTTATTAATTATTTTTTTTTCTCGTAAATGCTCGTGATATTTATCGTCTTATTAGACTTAATCAAGCTTAAGCTAAAGCTCAAATTAAGAGTATCTGTGGTCCAAATCCAGTTGTTCACACCTCTACGCACGTGAGAGTTTAAAGCACAGAGGGTAAAAAGATATTATATAATATATGAAGTTTTTATGTCTAGATTTTGTTTAAAAAATGTTAAAATATATACTTCATTTGTTTAAATTTAAAATAATAATAATATTCATGTGATATAAATGATTTTGAGTTGTGGAAATATAAAAAACAAAGTTTAAGTTTTAGATATTTAAATATATAAAAATTGTGTGATACGTTTGTAATTAGATGATATGTTTGTAAGCGCTTACAAATAAGATTATTTGTCCAATTGTAAATATAAATATTTTCAAAATTGTTATTTCGAAAGAATTATTAATGGATCACTTAAATACATAAGTATTTATATATTAATTATGAAAATATATGCGCTACCAACAAATTTTTATCATGCGACATGAATCTCGATGCATGACATAAATTTCGAGATAATTTTTTTAGTAAGAAATATTCAAACTTTAATTAAGAGTCATCTAGCTCTGATTTCAACAAATTTACAGTCAAATTGAATGGCTGGATGAGACGAACCCAATGACATCAACATTAGTCAAATCAAGCTCAGATCAAGTCATTAAACCACCATTGAAGGTTTTTTGGATATATTTAGAAGGTCAAACATATGTCGAATCTAACAAGCATATAGTCAAATCGAGTGTCTCGACAAATCGAAATCAGCAAGCCGAAGATTGCTCAATTCTGATATTATTAAGGCATTTAAAGGTTCATCAAACGCTATTTGATCGAAGGAAGCTCTTCGAACCATACAATCAAAGTGGCTCATTCTTGTATTAATTGCACCCATAATACTATGCTTGAGAAAAAAATTGAAGCTTTAACAAGGAGCTGAAGTTCAACACCACCCTTGCCACTGTCGATCACCGCCGAACATTATTGACCACCGATGACTGTCATCTATTATCTCCGACAGCTGTTGACCACCACCTGTTGGCATCCACGAATCGTCATTAATTGTTGTCCACTTTTTGCAACGAGTTCATTCGCACATCGAGACTGTAATTCAAAGTCTTTATAATCATTTTACAAAAGTTTAATTTTTACAACCGGGTTAGGTTCCCCACCACCTGTTGGCATCCACGAATCGTCATTAATTATTGTCCACTTTTTACAACGAGTTCATTCTCACGTCCAGACTGTAATTCAAAATCTTTATAATCATTTTCCTCCTGTGAGACAAAAGTTTAATTTTTACAATCGGGTTCTGTACATTTTTTTCTTTACAAATTTTTCTGGTAAATACTTCTGACGTCACTATTAATTATTCTTTTATCTAAATGTATGTTCATTTTTGTGAATGATGTATTATTTTTATAAAACCCCCCGGGGCCTCGCCTTATAGATCTTACTTGGAGCTGCGGCCATCTTCACCGAAGCAAAGCAATCACCGAAACCTTTTCCATGGATCCTCATCTAAGCGCCCCGCTCTCCATGGGCACGACGATCATCGGCGTCACCTACGACGGTGGTGTTGTCCTCGGCGCCGATTCACGGACCAGTACAGGTCCGGCTCTAATCTCTTGACTTTAGTCAATTTTAGGCTTCGCTCGTTTTTTGGATCTCATCTGTCTGTTCTTCCTGCATGGCAGGGATGTATGTCGCTAACCGTGCATCGGATAAGATCACGCAACTCACTGACAACGTTTATGTGTGCCGCTCTGGATCGGTGAGTTTTGGTGTTCCTGGAGCTTAGCCGTCGCTGGTTAGACATGTGTTTCGATGAAATATGGTATTTGGTATTTTTAGGTTTTGACGATACTACTGAGTGAGATGTTGTTTTTACCATTTGCATTGTGTGCTGATTTCTTTTGCAATTATCGATTTACCATGCTTTCGTTAGGTTTATTTCTCCACTAGTTTTATCTTTGCCTGTCAATTGAGTTCTAATTTGTTATCTTCTCTACATGGACGTTGATCTTCAGTAGCAGTCGTTCTGTTAATTGATTGAAGGATTGCGCTGGAGTGATTGGGTAGGTTCAAATGGGCTTGTTAGTTGGCAGAGATATTTGTATTCATTGTTTGAATGCTTCTTCAAAGTTATTATTGTTTATCTCATTTAACTACAATAAGATATTACTTGTAAATATTAGGTGGATTTTTAAGGGGTTTATAGGTTTTTGTGTCAAAATAAATCAGAAGATGTTTTTGACAACATGAAATTTTAACTGGTAACAGGATGAGCTAAGCGGCGGGGATTATATAGTTTGGAGAGGATTGACGGGTTTGATTTAATTATTTACTTTGGAAAGAAACCAGTGATTATATATATATATTTTATTTATTTGGATAAGGCATATTTTGAATATTATTCTTATTTTATGGCTAAAAATATGTTGGGTATATTTCTTTGCATTTGACTGGGTGGCCCGTTTAATGATATGAATTGTTGTTTTTAAAGGCCAACTTCTTTTCTTTAGGGTAAAGCTAATGTTTTAGAATATGTAGAACAATTCATGTAATACCCATGTCGCCTATGATTGCATGAGCAATGATATAATAATAGCTCAACCACTTGTGTCACAAGCCAACAAAGTTATGGAGCAATCTAGTGACATACATCTAATAGGATGATAGCAACAACTTGGGCTGAACGACATTAATGAAAAAAACTATAAATCTAAAATGGACTATTTAGAATGATGTTCTTGTAAAGCCCAATTACAAAAATGTTAGTCATATATTGTCATTCTAGACTTTATTAGAATATAATAAAGCAGGAATCAGGGAATTGTGATTCCATTGAATCTCTAGCCTGGTTCAAATTTCAATCAATATTAAGGTACTGCATATCGGGTGTTTTAGGCAGTTTTTTTCTTTGTGATACTTAATTTACACCAAAGTTTTTTTATAATAATGTGCCTGTAACTACTTTCTATCATAGAAACTTAAAAAGGAAAAAATATGTTTCACTGGATTGCTGATGTTTAAATTAAAGTGAATGCATTAACTTGTTTTTTTCATGATTTCAAAGTGTGTTCTGAAATGTCTGGACAGCAGTCACAACGGCTCCTTGAACCTTAACTTTTATTGTATTGTGTCATAAGCTTTATGTATACCTTGGTTGGATGTGTAAACAAGTTGAGTTGAGCTCCAGTCATAGCTAACTCGAGCTCGTAGCTCCATAAGCTTGACTCGTGAGCCCGTTAACGAGTTGAACTTGAGCGGGCTTGACTCACTTAACACCCTAACCTTGATAATACTGACCTGTGGATCTTGTTTTCTTGCCGTTTTTTCCGCATTTCTCTGCGAGTTTCAGTAATGTTAATTAGGCTCTTTCTCACTGCTAGATAGGCGAGAAAAATGAACATTAAATGACTTTTATTTCATATTCAAAGCACTAACCGCTTGAAATCTCACTTACTTTCCCTTGATTCACTTTGTTCAAGCAATGCCTTAATTTTTAGCGATTTACCATATTTAAGCTTTCCCCCTATGTGGCATGTAATTTGGACAATCTGCATGAACCGCTTTCTGTTTGTTGCCATTTATGTTGTATATTACATCTTTTTTATTTGATTAGTAATATTCCAAAGATAGACATTATTATCCTAATTATTGGTAGGGTGCTTACATTGCGCACATACTTTAAATATGGACAAAGATCAAGTAGTAGTTTTACATTTGCCCATTTTTTAAAGTTCCACAATTGCAAACATGGACAAAACCAACTGGCGGAATTCAGATCTACGTTTTCTGTGTCTTAATGCACCACCGCACATCTTATTGATTATGAATTTTTTGGCGCATTCATTTATTTTTTATTTGATAGTGCCGACAAGTGTTCTTTTTTTCATGTTTTATTTGTAAAAGTCGATGTTATAGTTATAAGTTAGAATGTGTCTTGATCACAGCTTTAGGCCTTGCTTATAAAGACATTTATAAATGGCTTCATAACTTGCTTAATTTGGTAAAGAAATAATCCTGTTGAGGTTGGTTAGCTGCATTGTTTTGTTGAATGCATGTGGGAATAGATGAGCACTGTTAAAACTTTTTGAGTTTAATTTAAAACTTTAAACTTTTGATGGCAAAGTCAGTTTTGTGTGCTCATATGTGTGATTCCTGGGGAAATTCTTAGTGCAGGAGTGATGTATAGTCAGTTATTGATGTACTTAGTACCTTTTCTATTGCAACACAAGCAGCCCTTTAAAACCTAAATTTTGTGCGTTTCATTTTCCTCCTGTCAAAGGTTTGAGAAAAATAGTCTGATTTTTGAATCGGCTCAATTGTCTTTTCCCTTTGCTTTTATTCCATTAAATAACAATCTTACAATCTATTTTAGGTACAAAATAAAGTGAATATAATCTATTTTAGGTGACTTAATAATACATATTCCTAATTTAAATATTTAGCTACAGGGAAAATATATCAGAATAAAAATATTGGAAATAAGAAACCTTCTAATTATAGAAAACTCTTAATTTAGCTGCCTAATTTCCATCATTCTTGATTGACATCCCCCTCAAATTGATGTTGACTGATCAGAAAACATCAATTTACCAACAAAAAGCTGATAACATTGTCGGGATAAAAAATCTTCAAGATGTGAGTGCCGAAGTCTTATAATGTTGAAGCCTGAAAATACCGTAACCTAAAAATACTGAAGCTCAAAAGTGCCGAAGCATGAAAGTGCCGAAGCCCGAAGCCCGAAGCCTGAAAGTGTCGAAGCCCAAAAGTGTCGAAGCCCAAACATGTCAAAGTCTGAAAATGTTGAAGCCCGAAAGACCGAAGCTTGAGAGTGCCGAAGCCCGAAAATGCGGAAGTCCAAGAGTGTCGAATCTTAAAAATGTCGAAGCTCAAAAGTGTCGAAGCTCGAGAGTGTCAAAGCTTGAAAGTGTCGAAGCCAAATAGTGCCAAAGCCCAAAAGTGTCGAAGCCCGAAAGGCCGAAGGCTGAGAGTGCCGAAGTCCAAGAGTGTCGAAACCCGAGAGGCCGAAGCTTAAGATCTATGGTTTGCCGAAGCCGAGGCTGAAACTTAAGCGGACAAAGCGAAGCGTAAGAAGCAGTCGAAGTTGCCATAGAAGCAGCGATGCCTAACGAAGAAGATCTGATTCAGATAAATAATAATACAAACATAACAACCCTTTTCAACCCAAGAATCCTTGTTGTTGTTGCCTGTTTCTTTCCACCACCAAATGAACCACTAATCCAAGAAGAGGATGATGAAGAAGCAGTACTGACATCATTTTCCATCAGAGCAGGTGGCATAGTTGATAAACGAATCAAGGAAAAGAAATAGTTCCTCCCTTCTCGCCGGGAAGGGAGTCTTGAAGGTCCTCCAACGATTACCGGTGGTTAGGGCAAAAATTTTGCTCTGATACCATGTCAAAGTTTTGAGAAAAAATAAACTGAAACCTGAATAGGCTCGATTGCCTTTTCTCTTTGCTTTCATTCCATTAATTAACAATCTTACACTCTATTTTAGGTAAAAAATAAAGTGCATATAATCTATTTTAGGTAACTTCATAATGCATATTCCTAATCTAAATATTCATCTGAAAAGGAAATATATCAGAATAAAGATATTGGAAATAAGGAAGCTTGTAATTATAGAAAACTCGTAATTTAGCTAAGGAAGCTTCTAATTATAGAAAACTCGTAATTTAGGTGTTTGATTTCTATCCTTCCTAATTGACACTTCCGATCATTATTAGTCTTTTGAATTTAGAACTATTGTCATCTCATGCTATGAGTTGCTATAGTCGGTGTTCTTGATTCTTTGATTGATATAGTTTCTGTTTTATTTTTTAAGGTAACAAAAGATATGTACTCAGCATGCACATTTTAACGAAAGAAAATATAGTTTGCTTATGTTACTTTCTTGGATGGGATTTGTTTCCTATATAAATAATAATAAACCCCCTGAATGAATTATTACTATCTCAGTTCTTTATTTAAAATTTTAATCATGCATGCATGGCTTTATGATGTCATGAAACCCATTATTTCATTCCTTATGTTTATTAAACACTTTGGCCATCACAATAGACATAGTTCACCTTCTGGATTTTGTTGCTGCACTGTTATTTTTTTATTTAATGGTTCTACAGACCCTTTTTATCCCTTTTGCTTGCAAGATTTTGCAGCAATTTCATGATTTTGATTGGATCAATTAGAAGAACAAATTTATTCCTGCTCAATGTAGCCGACCCTTTCTTATGCTTATGAAACACTTTGGACATCACAATAAACATAGTTCAACTTCTGAACTTTGTTGCTGTACTTTTGTTTTTATTTAATGGTTCCACAGACCTTTTTTTTTACCTTTTGCATACAAGATTTTGCAGTAATTTCATGATTTTTGACGTTGATTGGATCAATGAGAAGAAAAAAATTATTCCAGCTCATTGTAGCTGACCTTTAATTTGCTCATCATGTTTAGAGTTGCTGCTGTCATCTGCAGCTTTTTCATTCTATACTGATAAGTGTACAGTAGATTGGAACCATAATATTTTCTTTATTATTGCACTAAAGGGAATGACTCTTGCAAATTGTTGCTGCATATTGTAGTTTTAATTATTCATCTATGCCGTGAATAATGTTTTTCATGGTTTTTCCTGCTATTCTATTTAATTCATTAAATGGTATAATCACTGTGAACTTAGTTTTGTTTACTAATTTTTTTCCCTTGCTAATGTATTCTTTCCATTTAACTTTCTCTTCTTATATTTGCAGGCTGCTGATTCTCAAATCGTATCTGATTATGTTCGCTATTTTCTCAATCAACATACGTGAGCATACTCAATTCTTTTCCTTTACCTTCTGATTAACCAATTTTAATTAAGTACTAATTTGCATTTGTTTGTTAGTATAAAGAGAAATATTTCTTGTGCATAAATTTTTATTTATTTCTAGGTTGACATGCTTTCTTCACGGTATTTGCTTGAACCAGCTGGGAACAAGTTGGCATTAATTCCCTGATTGGATTCTTTGTTTAAATTAGAATTAGAGGTGGAATGGAACAGAAGAGATTTCAAGGGTTCTTATATGTGCATAGACTTCAAAATTCATCTATAGGTTGTATGGTGTGCTAAAAAAAAGTAGTGTAAAAGTAGTTTATTGTATTTAGAATATTTTGGAGTTGTTTGATTCAATGTAAAATAAATGCAATATTTTATAATTTCTTGTTTGTTTTGAAGAAAAATGAATTTAATATAAAATAGGCTCGTTAGTGGCTGCGGTGTTAAGCTGTAGAGGGAGGGCAGCCTGTGGGTAGGCATTGCTAGAGACCTTTGGTGGGTGTTAGTGAGTGGGCAGGCGGTGGTTGTCGGTATCTGGGTGGTGTTGTCTGCGGTCAACACTTTACATAAAGTAGTGTAGTGTATCTGTTCTCCCAAATATGGTGAATTCCAAATGCATTAAAATTGAATTAGGAAATGAATTTCAAATGCATTATAATTTTACATTGCATTTATTTTTCTTCCTACCAATCATCTAGATTTTCAAAACTCCCATAAAAGGAATGCATTTCGCTCTTTCTGCTGCAGACCAAAAAATTCTTTAAATTGATAGTTATTGGGTATACATGTGATAAGACTGTATGGATTTCTCAGATTAAAAATTCGACATGGTCCATTGGTGCAGATCCATGATGAACCGAGGTATTTTGTCTTAATGAGGTGTAAGCCTTAGGGCTGATTGAGGCGTTAGCCTTGAAATAGAGAATAACTAAAAACTTACATAATACTTGGACATGAAAAGTTGTCTGCATATTCATCTAATTCATCATTATAAAATATAAATTACAAAGCTTAATCTTTGTGTTAATAAAATAAAAGTTTTAAACAAAATTTAAAGTACCCAATTAAAATTTAAATGTTTCATAAGAATTAGGATCCGCAGTTGGCTCATCATGTTTAAAAAAATTATCATATGTAATAATTTTATTATCATTGGGGTCTATCTCATCATCTTTAAAATTCTTCAAATGATAGCTAAGGTGTATAATATAATATGATATTTGTAAAAAAAAAAAAAAATCTTTGAGGTGTGGAACACCTCATACCAAAAAAACCCAAAACATAAGCCTCATCGGTCAGGGTGAGACTTAAGCTCTAAGCCGCTCCTCTTGTGCCTCTATTCTTGCACACTTAGAGGCATGCCTCGAGTGCTTTTTTAAACAATGTGTTTTACCTGCATGAGCTCGGAGTTCAATTTGTAGAAAAGAAGTTGCTATCGTTTCAAATAGTGGTTTGGCTAAGCCTAAGTTGTGACGTGAAGAGAGTGTATATATGTATCTCTATTGAAACTTGGAATAGACCAGCATAAATTTAATTGATAGGAAAATGAGTATTTAAACCCAATTACAATATAAATAATAATGAAAAGTAATGAAAATAGAGTAAAATAACAAGGAACAAAAATAAAATAGAATAAAACAAAACAGGAAAGAAAATAAAATATAATAAAGCAAAAGAGGAAATATAATCAGAGAATAAAATCAAATAATAAATAATAACTGCATACGGATAATCATTATACTCTAATAATCTCTTTGCTGTTTTTTTTTTTTTTCATCAAGATGTCAAAAAGTTAACATTGTCATTGTCGGTCCCAAGCCTGGATGTGAAAATATGTGAAAATGGAGGGTGCGTTAGGTAATCGACAGCCAACGTAAAACTTGTCGAAAAAAAGTCATAACATGAATCCTTTTGATCTTTGTGTGAGTGCTAGGGCGTCCCCTGGAAGCGACGCGCTGTATATACAGTGAAAAATATACAAGGGCCGCTGCACTGACGCTCGGGTGTGGTGTCAAATAAGCAGGGGTTTCCACATTACAGACGGATGCAGGTGAATAAGTTAGTCCATAAAACTAATAAAATTAATATTAGGATATGATATTGAAATATAAACACTCTCAATTGGTAAATTCATGAAGTTAATTGATATTATGATTCATAGAAAGATAAATATGTTATGTGTCAAAAAACTAAATGGGTTGGAGAAAAGGCTAAGGAGATTGATAACTTAGATTTTAAACTTTGGTATTCAGGTAAAAGTCGCACTAGAAATGGTGTTTGTGTAATTATATATAAGAGTTTAAAGATAATGTTGTAAAAAATTAATAGAGTTGGAGATGGAATTATAACCCTTATGGAGATAGAATTATAACCCTTAAGATTATCATTTAATTATGAGTAAAATTCAAGATTTTTAAAATTCGGGATGTTCATGATGAAGCAAATGTTATGTTGGATAAAATAATAAACACTATTAAACAAGTAGCAAAAGATGTACTAGGAGAATCAAAAGGTAATAAACACTATTAAACAAGTAGCAAAAGATGTATTAGGAGAATCAAAAGAAAAAAAGTTTCTTTAAATAAAAATAGTTGGCGGTGGAATAATAATGTACAAGAAAAGATAAAATATAAGAAGTTATGCTATAAAAATTGGCTTGAATGTAAAAGCTTAGAGAGCTGGGAAAAATATCAATCGGACCGCAGGGAATCTAAAAGAACAATATGTGACGCTAAAAATAATATGTGACGCTTAAAATTCTGTTTTTAATAATATTTATAATAGATTAGATACTAAGGAGGGTAAAAAAACACATGTATAAACTAACCAAACAAAGATAAAAGAATAGTAAAGATTTAACTTAAGTAAAATGTATTAAAGATGAAAATTAAAAAGTGTTTTTTTAGAAAAAGATATTCAACATAGGTGGGTGGGTTATTTTGATAAACTTTTTAATGAAATTTCTGAAAATATGATCAACCTTAGTGATCTTAATATCGTTAATAATAATAAAACGTTTCATTTTTACCGGCGCATTAGTAAAAAAAAAGTTGAGCTGACTTTAAAGAAAACTAAGGGTGGAAAGTCTGTAGGACCTGATGTTATCCCAATTGAAGTATGGAATTGTTTAGGAGATTTGAGAGTTTCTTGGCTTACTAAACTCTTTAATATTATTTTAAAATTTCTCATAATCAATTTGGATTTATGCCTGGCAGGTCTACTATGGAAGCTATACATTTATTGAGAAGTTTGATGGAAAAGTTCAGAGATAATAAGGAGAATTTACATCTGATTTTTATTGATTTAGAGAAAGCTTACGATAAGGTTCCAAGAGATATCCTTTGGAGAGTTTTTGAGAAGAAATGTGTTGATATGACTTATATTCAAGTCATTAAAGATATGTATACTAGAGTTGTTACTTGTGTTCAAACTGAAGGAGGATTGACCAAATTTTTTTTTCTATTTCTATTGGATTACATCAGGGATCGATTTTAAGCCCATATCTTTTTGTTTTAGTTATGGATGGTCTTATTGGACATTTACAGGAGGATGTAGGTGTATGCTTTTTGCCGATGATATCCTTCTCGTGGATAAGACGAGAGAAAAAGCCCAGGAAAAACTTGAATTATGGAGATCTACTTTGGAGTCTAAAGGCTTTCGTTTGAGTTGAACTAAAACTGAATACATGGAATGTAATTTTAGTAGTAGTAGCTCTAGTGACATAAGTGTAACTTTGGGTGATCAAATTATTAAAAGGTGTGAACGATTTAGATATCACGGGTCTGTTGTTCAAAGTGATGGTGATATATATGGGGATGTTAATAGTAGAATTCAAGTTGGTTAGTTGAAGTGGAGGAATGCTTCCGGCCTTTTGTGTGATAGAAAAGTATCGCTTAGGCTGAAAGGAAAAAAAATTATAAGACATGGTGGAACCTGCAATGCTTTATGACGCTGAATGTTGGCCTTTAAAAGAGAAGCATGATACTAAGTTAAGTGTTGCCGAGATGAGAATGATTAGGTGGATGAGTGGTTTTACACTTATAGACAAAATGTGAAATGAATATATTCGTGATTGGTTTGATGTAGCTCCTGTGACGGATAAAATTAGAGAAAGTTGTCTTAGATGATTTGGTCACATTAAACGTCGACCATCTGATGATCCGATTAGGAGAATATATGTTTTAGAATCGACTTATGTTAGGAAAGGCAGAGGTAGACCTAGGAAGACTTGGGCTTATTATATAAAAAATGATCTTAATTTATTAAAACTAAATGAAAATATGACACTAAATAGGACGCAATGGAGAAAAGGATTCATGTAGCCGACTTAAGGCTTTGTTGTTGTTGTTGCTATTCATTTTTTAAAACGTTTGATGCCTGCAATTTTACATTGCACAACAAAGAAGATGATTCTCTTATTTGAACATCTGATCTCAAGTCACAGTGAAATTTGACATTTGTTTGTAGTCTGCGTGGAGAAGGCCAGCAAGATTTTTGCACGTAAAACTTGATCTTTAATCCTTTTTAAAAGCTAGATATGGACAAAACTTGCTTTATATTGGTTATTGTGCTAGGAAGATTGTTTTTGTTAGTTCTTATTTTATGATCATGGCACTACCTACTAACCGTACACAATCTATGGCTAGCATATAATTATGCGCTATCTCATATAATTCACACAATTAACGGGTAAATGCTTAAATTGTGCACAAGGGCCCTCAATAATACATAGTCTTGGAATGGTTGCAACACACATATTTGATTAAAGAGCCTTTTGGGTTTCAAACTAATGTACTCTCAAGTTGAAACCTAAGATTTACTTTATAGATCGGCAATCTACCATTCAAAATGAGTTATATAGCGTCTTTAACGCATTGACTTGGATGTATGCTTTTTTTGGTTATTCTTTTTTTCTATTGGGTTTGCTTTATGCTGTACATGATTTTTGTATCATCAGTGGCCTATCCATTTTTGGCATGAACACAATTGAGTGAGCACTCGTGTTATGTTAGTATCCCTTGAAATTCTATTTCATACAATATTATGTAATCTATTATGAACTGGTTTTCAATTTGTTGGCCAACGTTTGTAAGTTGTAAGTTGTAAATTGAAATGCAAGAAGGATCGTAGGCTAATTGGTTTTGCTATTTTTATTTAGTGATTAGAAAATTTGTGCAATCTGTTTACTGCCATATCTATGAGAGATTGTTGTCAATATATGTTCATTTGGTGAATGTTAATGAGCTTACTGTTGTTTTTCTAGTATGAATAAATTATTTTTGTTTATCTCTTACTGTACTTATGTTTTTGGTTGAAGATTTTGTGAACGATATCTTTGTTCTCATAGTCAAATATCAATAACGGAAATTATATACTGTTAATGTGGATACTGCTAACTTAATGTCACCAATACAAAGTTCCAGTCCTTAAATTGTATTGCATTAACTATCAATCTGGTTGCGTTGAACTTGCTACTAATTAGGATTTTTTTCCTTTTATTTATTTTTTTTTTTTTGCATCTCATGGTGAACCCCTGTAGCTTTTTCAAGAAGCTACGGAATTTGTCTCTTGTACTTTGACAAACGAGATTTAAAATTCTATAGTTTTATCTAATATTATACCCATTTCTTGATATTTTAGTAATCATTCCCCTATTATTGCTACTAGACAATGATAGTACTAGCTTTCCTTTATTTCATTGATGCATTTTTAATCCATTGTCTAGTTTTTAATCGGGCTTTATTTTGGTATCAGGATCTAGTACTTGAAAACTGGGCTACCATTGCCTTAATAACATAAAAGTGAGATGGGTTTTTCTTGTCTTTGAAGGAGACCAACTATTTTCCTACCAATTATTTTTACATCCAATACTTTGGGTTTATTTGGGTGGTTGTAAGTTTTTTAAGAGTGGTTGCAAAGTTGTGGTGGAGAAAATAACTTCTGAGAAAGATGATGTGGGATATATATATATATATATATACACATATATTAAAAAATTATACAATAGTTTTTTACAGTCACCGCATTTTTAACTGCTCGGGTTGAAATTAGTAGTTTCCCATTAGAGAAACTTCTAGAAAGCACCAAGAAAGAATTCCCTAAACAAAGTTGCGGTTGCAGTCTGAAATGCAAACCAGTCAGAAAGTTGTACCACGCAACCCTTTTATATAGCCTTTAGACTAAAGAACACGATATCAATTCTGATCTACAAATTGAGAGTTACTAATATATTGAGTTCCATCATTTTTTGTGATAATTTAACTATCCATTAAACTTGTAAAAATAATAAGGTTGATTGGATGATGTATAGAAGTCCACCTAAAAGTTTGTATTTACTTTTGTATTTCTCTTATCAAATCCTTCAATACATCCAACATATTATGACCAACATATTTATTTTCTCATGCAATGAGTGACATTTTTAATTTTAAGAATGTTAAAGAGAATAATGATTTTGATCTTATATTTTAAGGCTATAACATCAATATCTAAATTGGAGGAGAATGGTGATTCCCTTCTTAAGAGTTAAAATGTCCGTTACTAAATATTTAGATTGCATTAATCCAAATAGGGACTTATTTAAATGATATAAATTATTTTAGATGAAATGCATGGTTGAGATGAAAAAAACAAAGAAAATCAACATGTTTATATTTACCTTTTTTTTTTGGTGCAAGTTTATTTGTTTTACTTGGAAGTTATCAATGTATTATAAGAAGGATCCTGAATTGTGAGTAGAGGATTGTTCTCTCTCAGCCAATTTTAAATTGACTGATATGCATAAGGCTAAATGGAGGAACTTTTGTTGTAAAGATCTGTAAAATTTGGTGTGATAAATTTTACATATTCGGTGAAATTAGCATTGAAGAATTTTGTTAGAGTGAGGAAGGATTTAGGTACATTGATTTAAGACGTTAAATTTTTTCTTTGGCTTAATGAAAGGTGTGGATTGAGATGAGCATACAACAACAACAACAACAACAACAAAGCCTTAATGAGATGAGCATGCAGTTGAAAATTATTGTTTTGGTCTTTTAGAATAAGAATTTAAATGAAGTCCAAAATTCAGTGATCAAATCCTTGAATGGTATAGAAATAATGATTTGAGTTAGTAGTGGTGATGGTATCAGCTAGCAAGGTGGAGTTGAGATTTGGGGCTGATATGATTATCAGTGTAGAATAAAGTTAGAATATTATGCAGAATATGCAGTTGGTTGGATTGAGGCTGGGCTGACGAGGATCATCTTTTAAGGGTTAGCACATGATATTTGGTTGAGAGGAGGAGTTCTTTACTACTGGAAAATCTTGAAGTTCCAGCCAAGGTAGGCTGATAGAGAGAATATTTGGGCGAAATTGGGAATAGAAAATGAGAACTAAATTAATGTGTATGTAGTTCTTGATGGGATATTTAATAGAATAGGCTTTCGAACCAAGAGAATGAGAATAAGCTAACAAATATTATAGCAATTTCTAAAGAACAACAAATAATTTTAGAGTTGATTAAAAATGAATCCCTAATTAGCATAAACTCTATGGAACCCTCATTTACCTTACTAGTCTTACTTTCATCCTTGAATTATCAAGGACTGGGATTGAAGTAATGAAGTTTGTATGTTGTAATTTAACTCAAGTTGGTGTTGTTGGCCTTGAGGTTAAGTCTACTTTTGTTACTTAGACTACGGCCTACCCACGATTTTGTTGTTTAGTGGAATGTTGAAGTGAACCCTCTTGCTTGTCTTGTAGATAATCTGATTGATGGAGTTGGCCCAATGTTCTGAAGGCCACCTCCTAGATCAAAGAAGTATGTATGTTTCATGGATGTGGTGTTTGTCAATTTTTTTATCTAAATTAATGATGTTGATTTTTTGCTAAGTGTTATTTAACAAAATTTCAAATGAACTAGAAGGCTGATCAGACTACTGCAGTCTGTTGGACTAGTGGACAAAGGTTCTATGATAAGCTGTTGTGGATTGGATACGCAAATTTGTTCTATTGTGATTCTCTGCTATTACTTTTCTGCAATGTTATCACCTTGTTACACATAATCATCTAGATTGCGTAATGTAACTTCTACTTTTGCATTTTAATCTTGTTTTTATATGTTTTCTTTTTACCTCTTTTATCTTTGCTAAATCGCTAATTAAGTAATCATGGTAGGATTGTGATTTTTTCCTAACAAAAAGATACCATACAAATTATTTGTCTACTATGCTGTGTTCTCGAGGCAGGATTCAACTCGGACAGCCTGCTACAGTCAAAGTTGCGGCCAATTTACTTAGGTTGTTTTCATATCAGAACAAGGTATATTCCAACCCTTTTGTTTTTGATGTCAATGCAATTGCCTTGTTCGTATGGCCGGAAAACTTCAAAAACTGTATTCGTTTTGTTTAGTGTTCTTTAATTGGTCATGGGACTGCTCATTCTTAATTCGTTGGATCTGCTGTTTATAAAATAGGATTTAACTAGCACACCTACACATCAATGATGCTTATATTTCTTTTGGTCTCTGTAATAATTGTTTTTAGAATATGTTGCAAACTGGCCTTATTGTTGGTGGTTGGGATAAATATGGAGGAGGACAAATTTACTCTATTCCCCTTGGAGGAACAATTTTGAAACAACCCTTCACCATTGGAGGTAAGATCACAACTAAAATTCTAATTATTCTTTCCCGAGATGCATGCTTTCTTGCAACAGCTTTATTTTCAGATTTGAAACTGCATGCTGGACCCTTATGAGAAATATTTTTTATCTGTGTTCCTGACGTGAGGATAGACGGTGGGGCTTGACTTGATTGGAAGTTCTTTTAATATTTAGAATTCTAAAAGAAAACATAAGCTTGTGATAACAAGATTGTATTATTCTGCTATGGTAAGAAAATGAGGTGTTAGGATCGAGTCATATAGGGGCCGTTTGGGATTAATTTTGATTTCTTTTATTATTATTATTTTCTTAATGTTTTGATTTAAAACAAGACATCTTTGGCATGGTATTATAACATGTTTAGTCGTTTTTAAAATCATTCAAAATAAAAGTTGTTTCAAGTATTTTTTAAAAATAAGCTAATTTAAAAAATAAATAAATAAAAACATGCTCATTTTCAGACCCTCTGCATGTTGGTCCTTAGCCCTTGCAACTAGAAGTTGAGTGCTTGAGACCATTCGTGCGAGTTTTCAAAAAATGAGTAAAGAAACGGTTTGAAGTTCTATGGGAGGTGGGCTCCATTACTAGTCCGCTAGGATGGTCAACCAGGAACTCCTAAGGCTAGATCCTAGGTTCTAAGATTAGGAGGCTAAGACCCACTAAAAATGAGGTCAACAATGGCTCTGGTTTTGTTGTCCTTTCTACTTCTCTTTAGTCGGTCAACTTTTTTTCGATGGATTGAATCTTTTAAGTTCAATTAAAAAGTTACAATCCAAAGCCATATCGATTTAGGCCTTGAGTAGCTTGTTTATTCTGCAGGTTTCTGGGGATTCAGATCACTTGTCTTTACTAGATTTAGGCACGACCTATCCTAGAAATAGTAGCAACCCTTCCTTGTACTTACAGCAATGGTGAATTGTTCTTATCCACATGTGCCAAATTTCTGTTCTTATCAAACTTTTATGTAGAGTTTTTCGTTCTTCCTCTTTCAAATAGTTAGCTAAATGAATTGATTTTTGGGACATTTATATAGCATACAATTTCTTAAGTATTTCATATTTCACACCTAATCTTTCATATTCACACACATATCATTCAAATCTTTAGTTTCACATAAAAAATAACACTATTACCACTTTTTAAAAGTGAAATAAATATTTTCATTTGTAGGTTTAACGCATCAAAGTGTTGTGTATGTAAATATGAAAGTAGAGGTGTGAGATATGTAAATACATAAGAATTGTGTGCTACTTATGTAAATTTCCCTTTAATTTTTTGCACTATAAATTCTCTTTCTCCCCATGCAGCTGTTGATTCATTCATTAATGGTACTTTCAATCTCTAGATTTGATGTATGGCTGTGTCGGGTCTTTCCTTCTGGCTTCGTATGTTAACATACAATGCATTCAAATATCTAAAATAGGCAACATAAAAAATTTGATTTTGCAGTTAAGATCACCTATCCTGATAATAAATAAGAGAAACTCAGTTATCTAGATAAAGAAAGCATACATAGCTCTTTCAAATAATTTTTCATCATTTTTCGAAAATGTACCGCTTAGACTGAAAGGAAAATTTTATAAGACGGTGGTGAGACTTGCAATGCTCTATGGTGCTGAATGTTGGCCTTTAAAAGAGAAACATAATAATAAGTTAAGTGTTGCCGAGATGAGAATGATTAGGTGGATGAGTGGCTTTACACTTAGAGACAAATTGCGAAATGAATATATCCGTGATAGGGTTGGTGCAGCTCCTGTGACGGACAAAATTAGAGAAAGTTGTCTTAGATGGTTTGGTCACATTAAACGTCGACCATCTGATGATCCGATTAGGAGAGTAGATGTTTTAGATTCGACTTGTGTTAAGAAAGGCAGAGGTAGACCTAGGAAGACTTGGGCTTATTGTATAAAAAATGGTCTTAAATTACTAGAACTAAATGAAAATATGACACTAAATAGGATGCAATGGAGAAGAAGGATTCATGTAGCCGACCTCACGTAGTGGGATTAAGGCTTTGTTGTTGTTGTTGTTGTTGTTTTTTCGAAAATGTCTACATTAGCAGCTTCTGCTAAAATTGAGTACCAATTTAAAACAGTAACTTTGTTGATAATTATGGATGAGAGTTCAATCAGCAATTTTGTGGAGAATGATTGGCAATCTGGAGTTTTGAAAATTTTTCAATTTTTTATCTAATCACAGTGCACCACATTGAAAATAGTCTGTATAAAATTAAAGCCTTTTTGTATTTATTTATTTTGATTTTATTGTTCATATGGTTATTTTAGCGTTTTGCAATGATTCATTTTCATTAGGTTTTATATAGGCCTTGTTTTGTATGGCTTTCTCGTGTTCAGGGCCTGCAAAAAACTTTATAAAGTTGTGCTAATGTGGGAAAACCTGCGAGTTCGTTGTACAGGTAGCAGGGCAGAACATGCCTCTGGTCCAAACAAACCCAACAGTCATAATCGCTATATTTTTTAATGGAATAAATGAGTGTTATATACGTTTAAGAGTTTAGCCTTCATTTGGAAAATACTGTAAATCCAAGGAACTTTTTTTTCTCTTGGAGGTTTTCTGAGGATCTTGTTACTGTGAGACGAATAGAGATGTCCATATTTCAATTTTTCAGAGTCAAGAAAATTTATCCTTGAGATGTCCATATTTCAATTTTTCAGAGTCAAGAAAGTTTATCCTTTTGGTGCTTTGTGTGTGTCTGTGTGTGTTGGTTTTGTGGTATTGTTTAGCTCATGTTTTATTATGTTAGGCATTTACGTATTCCAAAACACTTGAATGTTTTGCAGGTTCTGGTTCCAGGTTCTGGTTCCAGTTATCTGTAAGTTATCTGTATGGATTTTTTGATCAAGCATGGAAGGAAGGGATGACCAAAGATGAAGCTGAGGTGCGATAAACCATTTCTTTTTAGCTTAGTAAATCTTCTATCATCTTGTAAATATTACAAATAATAGCTCTGATTTAAATTTTTCCTTAATACATTTTTTTTTGGTATTTGTTCATTTATTTTTTTGTGTAATCAAACAAATTCATAAGAATGGTTAAATTAGGTATGCACAGAACTAGGGTTGTAAACGAGTCGAGCTCGAACCACCCTCAGCTTGAGCTTGATTAATTGATCAAGTTCAAGTCGGCTTGTTTTGTATGAAAGAGAAAAAATATCAATTAGTTTATGCTAGTGTTATAACGAAATGACAAATAGAATGAATATTTTTTAGATAATTAATAAGAAATTGCTTGTTATAAAATGTAAAGTACTATTTTTTAAAAATATTTTTAATAAATTAAAGAAAAATTCTTGAATTTTAATATATTTTAAGTATATTTTTTTAATTATTTTTTAATTGAGCCTGTTTACAAGCAAAGGAGCTAACGAGTTGAATCAGGGCTATCTTGAACTTGGCTTGTTACCTCATGAAGCTCAGTACACGAGCCACTCATCTCATGAGTCTACCTGACTCACTTACACTTCTACACAAAACCAGCTTTTGTATACGAATCAAAGTACCATTCGATTCTGATGAGATTTGTTGATTTGATTGATGCGCGGTTTTAATGATAGTGATCTTATGCATGGCATGAAAATGTGCAAAATCTTGAAAACTTAACACTGTGAAGGGCATTGCATATATTTACATGCTACTCTTTTAAATCATTATGATAAAGATGCATGGCACCATGGCATGAAAATGTGCAAAATCTTGAAAACTTAACACTGTGAAGGGCATTGCATATATTTACATGCTACTCTTTTAAATCATTATGATAAAATTATAAATGCAATGAAATATTGAAATGCTTTTTAATAGAATTAAGTTTTCAGCTGTCAGATGAATTCTGTATTATTGATTGTATGCTGATTATCACATCTTGCTAAGCTAATCATTTCCTCCACTGAAGTGCCATATTCTTGTTGACGTGGTATTTTAAAAACTGAGTTAATATTGAGGATGTTTTCTAACTTGTCTTTGAGACTTTGAACACAGCACCTCCAGAAAATGTTGATGCTTATACACTGATTTGCCATGTAAAAAATCTAAAATAATTTGATTTATTGCGGAATGGAGGAAGGACTTGATATTGATAAATTGAAATTACTTAATGTAACTGTTGCTTTGGCATTATCTAGTGCCCGTTGGAGAAATTTTCTTATAATTAATGTTTATTTTGATGGCAGAAATTGGTGGTGAAGGCCGTCTCTCTTGCCATTGCTCGTGATGGTGCCAGTGGAGGTGTTGTTCGTACTGTTATTGTAAGTGATTTTATAATATGTAATTAGTGGGCATATCTTGTCTGTGCACTTGTTTTTTTATAGGAAATTTTACATACATAGGACACAATTCTTATGTATTTACATATCTCACACCTATATTTACAGACTTTGGTGCTTTAAAATTATGCA
This sequence comes from Phalaenopsis equestris, assembly GCF_001263595.1. Taxonomy (NCBI): domain Eukaryota; kingdom Viridiplantae; phylum Streptophyta; class Magnoliopsida; order Asparagales; family Orchidaceae; genus Phalaenopsis; species Phalaenopsis equestris. The sequence goes on from NW_018164801.1 coordinate 1,480,387, forward strand.
TGAAAAGTTGTAATAGTGTTATTTTTTATGGGATATTGAAGACTTGATTGTCATGTGTGTAAATATGAAAGTTTAGGTGAGAGCTGTAAATTCATAAGAATTGCGTGCAATGTATGTAAATGCTCTTTTTTTTATATTGCGTGTTACTGCCACATTTCTAACTAAAAATTGCAATCTTACCATACCTGAGCGGACATAAATAGCACTTTCCATTAGTAGGGCCGAGAATAATTTTCCATGATTACCATTGTAATACGCTTATCCTTTTAGTAGGGCTTAGAACCATTCGTGCGCATGTGAGTTCAGTACTATCTCCAACTTTATATTCTTCTGATTCAAAACTGAATCAGGCTCACACATTCGTAGTTTCAAGCTACTCAAGTTGTTATGGCAAAATACCAAGCTTGCTTAAATTGATTTGATTTTGGACTAGCTTTTGTTAGTTTTCAACCAATCTCAATTTCATTTCTGATCTTTGAGTTGAACTAACATTACATTCAGAATTAAGGGCCATATTAGTCATAAAAAACTAAATATTTGTGTTCCACCCCGCAAAATGTGTTGACAAGAAAGTTTATGAACACATGCAATTTATATTTCTGTCATACTTTATACTAGATAAAGAGGCTGAGAAGCATTGCAATTAAATTAAACATCAGATGATGATGATGCAGAGCGATATTGGCATAGGAGTTTTTAATATAACTCGAATGATACTATATTTGTAATTATTCAAGGGTGGCAAAGAGATCACTAATCACATACCAATAAGGTGCTATTTGGTTTGATGTGTTTAAAATGCTTGCTATTTAGAAATGCATTGTAATGCAGTGTTTTGTGAATACTATATATTTTTAGTTTGTTTTTAAGGTAAATATGGTGATTAATTTTTTTATTTGATTTGTGTAAGTTGAAAATATAGTACACCAGTTTGATGCTATGGCAGGTGTGTGTGACGAGTTGATGGAGATTGTAAATGAAGTTGAAGAAGATTGGGATAAGAAAGTAACCTATCGATGTGTGTGATCGAGAGGAGAAAAATCATCTGTGGCGATGAGCCCATGACTGATGTGGTTAGTCAACATGCAATGTAATTTTTTTTCAAAAACCAAGTGGCGATGAAAGGCCTCTAGTGAGAGTGCTAAATGATGAGAAGAAGCCCATAATAGTCCTGGGGTGTGAGCAGTTGAATATCAAGGAAGGATAGGTGTTGAATCATACCAACTTTATTTTGGCTGGGAGAGCAAATAAAGATGAGAAAATATGTTGAGCGCTAAAATTATTGCTCAGTTAAAATTTGATCAATAAAAAAAATTATTAAAGTAAGAAATTGAGGCCTCAAATCGATACAATGAGATGATTTTGCTTGGAATTAGTTAGTCACACTTTATTACACTTGAAAAAATCACACATCCAACTTAAAACACATAAGCTTGATCATGGAAGAAGATTTATTCAATCAAAGATAATAATTTATATGCCTAAGAACATCTGCATATAGACTCGTCCCTAGGTTAATTGATATGATTGATTAAAAATTGCCTATTCTAATTCTAGACAACTTTTAAGTTCTTAATTCAACCTTATTTAAAAATAATAAATTTAAAATAATTACAAATAATTTCTCCTGAAAATATTTTGAATAGGAGCACACTTGTATCCTACAAACAACCTTTATCACCCTTTGGAGCGTACTGCAATCTTGAAAATAATACCCATGGAGACAATAAGTATGGTTTCACATGAGAATGACATTGAATAGATTATTATAAAATCATTAATTTTGAATTTGTGCTTCAAAGCATTTTATGAGTGAAGCAAAGCGACCCACTAGCACTTTGCGTCACTTATATGTGAAGCCCAAGCACGCCACAAAGTGTGTGCATTACGCTACTTCGTCACATTGCGCTGTAACATTGTGCACTCGTCTCCAAATCATAAAGCTATCACAGTTCAAATTTCATGGTTCAGTTTATTATTGTTGCAATGACTAAACACAATCATTCATTTCATACTTTTCTTTAAGTCATTTAGTTGTTGCTCGTTGATTTTTTATTCTTTTTTTATAACTATTTTTTTCTTTGTAGTTCTCGTCATTTCTCTCGTCTGCTAGTTTTGTTATATGCTTTTGCTTGTTCTGTTTGCTGATACTAGCTACTTCTTCTCAAGAATGTGTCTTGATGTCGTATATTTTCTTTCTTTTGCTTCACAGTATTTACCTCTTTATCTCTAATCAACCAAGTATTTTTAATCGCTTCTTTATTTTTTTGATCTTTTTATTTTTTTGGATTTTAAATGGTTTAGATTTATTAATATTTCATACAAATTATTAATTAATGTTGTTTGAGTTTTGTTGATTTAATAGTTTATCTTATACATATTATAATTGTATATTTGATGTGGAAATCATGAATTTTATATTTCATAAGAGTGCTGCTTTGTTTTTTGCTTTGCATATTGAAGCAAAAGTAACTCCATGCGCATTACATTGTGCTCAACATTTTGAAAGTACTATAAAATTTAAAATTATGTAAAACAATAGAAGGAAAATCATTCCTACTAATTGCACTTAAAATCATAAAGTCAAATAGTTTTGCAAGTGGGAATTATGTGAGAGGACCAACCACTGTGTAATCTATAGATAATTCTATGCATTACTTCGTATAATTTTTTATAATATATCATTTAGGCCTATGTCTTGTGATTAGGACTAATGCTTGTTTATGTATATGCATCTCATTTCATAGTCAGTGTTGAATTTTAAATAATCTAAAGAAGGGGCAAGCAAACAATTTGACTTTATTATATACTTATTAGATGAAAGGAAATGTGCTAGAGCATGATACCTCAATAATGGTGGTTAGTGTTAAAAAAATTGCATCGTTATCATTCAACTATCTTATTGAATTGGACCTTTAGAATGATTTAGATGAACTTGGGATTGATTTTAAATCCCAAATTTACAATTACATAATGGGGCATTAAGGTAATCATTTATTAGGCGAGGCATAAGCCATGAGGCTTTTTGAGACACAAGTTTTAGAATCAAGAAATTGATACAAATAGAAAGTATTGTACACATGAAAGTATGAAGTAATAAGAGATTAATATCCTAACATGTAAAGATAACGATTTTAACATCCTAACATAAGCAAAACATTCATAAAACTATCACTATTAAACAATTATTTTGTAGTTATTCGTAAGCTTCACCAAAATATAGTGAGCTAAAACCTTGTGTAAATGAAGATAAAGATTTTTATTCCTAGAATATATAATATTTCATTTCAAATAACTAGTCGAGCAATTACATTAGCATAAGAGAACACTTAATCTCACTATGCTATCTAAATTTTAGTGAAATTTTTTGATCTATATCACTAATCTAATTAATTCAATAAACCCAAAAAAAAAAAAGAGGAACATAAACCCAACTTCTTTGAACCGAACATTAGGCATATGTAGTTCTTCATGTTTATTCATAACCTATCGCTAACTTGCAATTAAATCTCGGTTTGTTCATTTTAAGTTCGATCGAATCCGTTTTATAAGATATGGATTGGTTTGGTTTTTTTTTTTATTTTGAATTTCGCTTGTAATCTTTTTGACCAATTTGAAAACCGGTCATCCATCCAAACCGATCGAATGCTCACTCCTTCTTGCATTTACATACATGATACATGCAACTCAATTGCTTTTGTCTACTTTTACGTGCAGGTGAATGGTGAAGGAGTGACGAGGAACTTCTACAGTGGGGACTCGCTTCCACTATGGCACGAAGAGTTAGAACCTCATAACTCTTTGCTTGATATACTCTCATCTGCTGCCGCCGGCCCTGAGCCAATGATCATATAATAAATACTCATTGCCTTTCCGTGCCAAATTTAATTATTTTCAAACATCCGTTTTTATTGTTTTAGTCTGCTTTAATTTAAACAGCCATTTAGCAACCAATCGGTAACTATAAACAGCTTAATTGTCTCCCATGAATAGCATGAGGTTTTTAATGGTTTATTCTGTTAAATTTCTAAGAGGTATTTACATGCATGTCTCCCTCCATTCTTAAATTTTATTTCTTACATTTTTTTACGCTCAAATCTTTCACTTCACACAAAAAAATGCCACTATTTTAATTTTTAAGAAATGAAACATTTTTTTTTTCCTGCGCAAGTGATGTGGCATATTTGTAAATTTTGAAGTTTAGGTGTTAGATGTATAGATACATAAGAATTCTATGGTCGCATTTGGATTATAATTCGCATGTTAAATTAGTGAGTTGACATCAAATCTTATTCTAAACAAGTTGTATTAATTTTTTTTTTACCCCAAAAAAAAAAAGTTATCTCAAATATGATTAATAATAGAACATTAATTAGCTTGACTCAGTTAATTAAAATGCATGCCATAAACTTGAATAAAAGGAATATACCCCCATATAATGTAATATTGCGAATGATGAACTATTGATGCCATTAAATGTATCATTCATCATTATTATAAATTTAGAAAATTGATAAGCTTCCGACGTAAATACAATTTAGTCGCTAAAATATTTCAGTTAAATTAGCTGGCACAGAGCACGCATATCACCCCATTCTCATAACACCTCACTTTTGTTAATACATAGGAATTGGGAGGCTAGTCTTTAAATACCCCTCCAAAAAAAAAAATCTAAACATTGTAAAGCCAAAATTAAATTTTCAATTAAGCATAAAAAATTGATATTAAAAAAAATATCAAAATGATAAAAGGCCAAAATTAAATTTTCGATAAAACCATAAAAAATACATGCCATGCTAAATCCCTAACAATTTGTGAGCGGTTTCTGCAAAGCATTCTGCACGGCATCAAAATTTGATCCTATATATATATATATTCAAGATGGTGGCGGCTGGACCTAGCTGTGCTCTGCTAGGGTTTTGATTGTGATGTAGCTGCTTGGAGGTGTTGTGGAGTTGGGTGAAGGAACTAGATTTCTCTTCAAGGAGCCTCTGAGGGTTGTGGAGTCTGTTTAGAGTTGGCCGAATAGACTTATTTTGAACCTTCATCACCGTTCCATTGGTTTACTGAAGGAGTTTGCTAATTTTTTCTTCATTGAGTGAAGCTTGTTACTGTAACATTGATTAGGTGAATTAGCTAGTTTTTTATTGCCCCTCCAGTTTGGGGTGTCACTCTGGTCTGGAGTTGTTTGTTTCATCTGTTAGCTGAGGTTCTATGTTTCCTTCTTTTTTTGATTCCCGAGGTTTAGTTGGCTGGTTCTTTTGGAGCAAGTCACTTCCTAGAGTTTTTATTTATTTCAGTGTCTCTATTTTGCTTCTTGGGGTGCTGTCAGTGGTTAACCATGTCCACCCCTAATTATTTGGAGACAAATTTGTAATGGACTAAAGCCATTTATGCTGGGGTTGTAGGAAACCCTTCCTCCCTCTTGGTGGACCCTGATCTCCTAGTGTTACCTCAAGAATTTCACAACACTACTGCAGGGAGGGGTTCAACATCTTGCATACATCCTTTAGGAACTAAAGATAAGCAACCAACTGCTCTTTTCTCTGACCAAGATATTTTTGAACTGAACTTGGATGTTCAGTTCACACTCATTGGTAAATTTAGTCTGGGGCACCCAAAGATGGAACTTGTTGAAAATACTTATTCTTGTGGAAGTACTTTGACTCTTTTAAAATCTCTTATTGGAAGCTAGGCCTGCTGGATGGCAGGCATCTCCTTATACTGCTGACAAAGGAAGAGGACTATGCAAGGATTTTTTCCAAACAATCAATCATCATTGCTGGAACAAAAATGAAGATTTTAAAAAGATCTCGTCAATATGACCCCTCACAGGAGCCCCCGACTCTGCCTATTTGGTTTAAGCTACCAAAATTTCCATTGCATCTATTTAAACTGAATGCTTTATTTAATATTGGTTGTACCTTGGGTACACCTTTGAAGGTGGATGCTACCACTTATAATAAAGCCCGACCAGCCATTGCAAGGATTCTAGTGGACAGGGATGTCACCCTTCCTAAAGTAAAAAGGATATGGATAGGAGACCCTTTGAAAGGGTTTTGGCAGGATGTAGTCATGGAGCAAAGACCCTATTATTGCCAACATTGCAAAATGTTTGGTCACACTAAGGAGAATTGCTACAGGCTTAACCCTCCTCATAGAAGGCTATTTCATAACCCCACGCAGGAATTGGTTGATGCTAATAATAATCTCTTGAATGTTAGAAATAAAGAAGTTCAACAGAATATCTCCACTGTGGCACGGACAGAAGAGACTAACAAAGAAGTCCACCAGAAATTCTCCATTGTGGCAGGGACAGTAGAAACTATCAGTTCACTAGCTGGTCAGAACTCTGTGAAGGAACAGCCTCTGGTGACCTCTTCAGTTGAAGAGATAGTTGGTGAGGTTTTGGAACCATGTGGAAGCAGCCATCTCCCCTTCCAAGTCCCCTTGGCAGACTTTTCTCAGTTTCCTAGAAACATAGGAATCCAGTGGATGAATTAGTGGTGGTTTCCCCTACTCAAGATTTGGTAGAAGAAATGAACAAAGAACTGGAATCAGATTGGCAATTTCAGAAATCTAAAAAGAAAAGGAATTCCAAACTAGAAGAACAGAAATAGGAGAAGGGAAAGGAGTTACAAAAATTGGAAGCCTCAAGAAATCAAAGAAAAGGAATTTTTAACAAACTTAGGGGGAGGACTAGATCTAGATCCCAACCTTACTTTCCCCCCACCCTCCCCATGATTAATCTGCTGTGTTGGAATATAAGGGGGATTGCACACCCCTTATCCTTAAAAAGTCTCAAATACCTAAACAAAAACATAAACTTTGGTGTATAGCTATTTTGGAACCTATGGTTCACCTTAACACTTTGAAAATTGTCAAATCCTTCCCTGGCTTCAATTTGTTCACTAATATCAACAAAAAAATTTGGCTTTTCTGCAGGAAAGAGATGAAGTTTTCTATTTTACTGAACCACACTCAACTCTTGCATATGAACTTTAGCATTGTTGACAAGGAGGCTTTTGCTTCCTTTGTTTATGCAGGAAGCTCCAAATCTGCTAGAACTGAACTGTGGTAGACCCTGCAGTACATCCAAGGATCTATTGATAAAGCTTGGATTATGGGAGGAGATTTCACTGCTGAAAGGATGGGGGGCAGAACTCATAACCCTACAACTATATTCACATTTAATGACAATATTCAAAAAACTAGATTATTTGACTTTGCTTTTAGTGGTCCTACTTTCACTTGGAGGAGGAAGGATATGTGGGAAAGGCTAGATAGAGTATTTGCTAATTTTGCTAATGACAATCTAATGACAGCTAGATCCAAAACTTTTTGCAGACTTCTATCACACATCTTAGCCTAGCTGGTTCAGACCATAGGCCTTTGTTGATCTCTATTGGCTCTACGATTACTTGCCAGAAAAGTGCTTTTAGACACTTGAATGTTTCGTTTCAACATATGAACTTCTTGAAGATTGTTAAAGATAATTGGAAGAATGTTTCTCACCCTGACCCCTTCAGTAATTTGTGGTTAAAGCAAAAGGAGGTGGGCAAAGCTCTTAAATAGTGGAGTTGGAATAGCTTTGGGGATCTTCTGAAGATTGTGGGAAAGGCAGAAAAGGAGGTACTTGATCTGGAGAAGCATAGGAAAGGGAAGACTAATGAAGCTACTCTTTTAGAGGCAAATGAGAAACTTTTAAATGTTGTAAATTGGCAAGAACAATTCTTCATACAAAAGGCTGCTAAAACAAAATTCACTGAAGGGGATAGAAGCACTAAATTATATCATGCAATGCATTAAATACCAGAGAAAGTGAAACACTATTCATTCCATCAAGGAACAAAATGGAACTTGGCTCAGCAAGAGGAGGAGATTGCTGAAAGTGTTGTGCAGTACTTCCATAACCTAATGAATGGAAACAACATTTGATAGAGAGCACATTGACGACACTTTGTTTGCTGACAGCAAGCAGTACACTGCTAGAATGAGCTTGACTTCAATACCAAACTTTACCAGAGGAGGATGAGATTCAAAGAGCTTTAAATTCCATTGATAGTTCCAAATCTGCAAGTCATGATGGGTTTACAACAGATTTCTATAAAAAAGCCTGGGGTGTCATCAAGGTGGAGGTTATTCAAGCTATCAAACACTTCTTCAAAGGTCACTCTCTACCAAATTATTTCACTACCTCTTCTATTGTTTTCATCCCAAAGACTTCTATCAAGGATATCTAGAGCCAATATAGAACTCTGAGCCTTACCAAAGTCATAAGCAAAATACTAGTGAACAGACTCTAGCCAGCACTACCTCAGTTAATCAGCACTAACCAAGCAGCTTTTGTGAAAGGCAAAAACATAAGGGACAACATACTCCTGACACAGGAACTTTTACAGGATTTGTATAAACCTTGTAGAGGGGGAAATGCAATTTACAATCTTGACTTGAAGAAGGCTTATGATATGGTGAACTGGGACTACATTATAGAATGCTTGGAGGCTAGGGGTTTTTCCAGGGAGTTCTATCTAATCGTCAAAAGATGGCTGGAGGCCAATGCTAATTTTATTTTCATACATGGAAAAGCACACGGACTCTTTAAAGCTACTAGAGGGCTCAAACAAGGGGACCCTCTATCCCCCACCATTTTAATTCTGGTATTGGATTACTTATTTAGACTTATTGATTGCTAGGAAAAATGAAAAAGCTTCAATGCTTATCACAATAGCGCTAAGATGGATATTAGCTATTTTATCTATGTTGATGATATTTTTATGTTTACTAGGGACACTAAGTCAGCTACCAAGTACATCATGGAGTGCTTGCAAAAATTCCAACAGTTTTCTGGGCTGAAAGTCAATAAAGAAAAATGTCAGATCTTGCTCAGCAAGAGAGTCTCATTACCACTTAAAACAGTGGATGCTAGATTATATTGGGTTCTCAAGCCTCAACATTCCCTTAAAATATCTGGGTATTCCGCTGGTCAAAGGAAGAACCAAACTGACTCAATTTGATGAGGTAATTGACAAGATAAATTCCACTCTCCAGGGGTGGTCTAACTCTTACCTTTCAAATGGTGGAAGGATCACCCTACTAAAGAGAATCCTAACCCCAATCCCTCTTTATGTCCTTCAAGTGAACACAATGAAAATAAGCACAACCTTGATGCTAGAAAGAACATTAAACAAGTTCCTTTGGGCTGGGAACCAAAAATAAATGGCATGGGCAAGTTGGCAAAGAGTGGCTAAGTTTTTGGAAGCTGGTGGATTGGGATTTAAATGATTACACCATATGCAACATATTAGCATGTGTAAACTTTAGATTAAATTCAGACAAAATGAAAGCTTATGGGCTAAGTTCATGCAGGTCAAATACTGCAAATTTGATCACCCTCGGGGCGTATCTAAGAAGTTTGGGGATTCTGGGACATGGATCCTTATGCTTAAGGTTAGGGGAGACATTGATAAACTTCTAAGATGGGAGCTAGGCCATGGTAATGTCAACTTTTGAAAGGATAATGGGTGCCATGCAGAAAATTTGGAGTTTTTGCAGAAAGAAAAGGAGGAGGATTTACAAGTCAAAGATTGTTGGAACGACAATGTGTGGTCTGAGGTTACTTTGCAAAACTTTCTGAAGGAACCTGCTATTAGAATCATTTCAACAATACATTTTGATAGAAATAAAAAAGATCAACTCCATCTCATGAACAGGACCAGGTCAAGCCTTACAAAGGATATTCAGAATAACTTATTCAGCTGGAACCATTGCCAGTGGAATATTTCCACTTGCGAGAAACAATTAACTCCTTTCATGCTGTTCTTTTCTTGGAGAGTCCTAAATGACTCAATTCCTACTGATGACATCCTGAAATTGAACGGTCTGAAAGGCCCATCAAGATGTCATCTCTGCAAGCTTGATCAGGAATCCAGGGATCATCTATTTTTCAAGTGCAATTTTGTTAGGGAGGTTTGGAACAGTTTGACCTCTCAAATGAATCTAAACCTGATCAATATTGGAGGGGGTAACATAAATGGCTATCTTAAGGATTGGTAAGAGATAAACCTTATGCCACTTCCCTTCATTGTTGCCTGGTTCCTTTGGATGGCTAGAAACAAGGTGAAACATGAGGAGAGTGGGGCAAGTACCACTACTGTGATGTCTAACTGTCTGACATACTTAAAGAAGCTGATAAGTTGGAAGAAGTTTCCTATGATTTTGAAGACCTTACCCACTTTTGTTGTAAAACATATGAAGATGATTAAGGTAAGATGGGAGAAGCCTCCTCACCCCTACATTAAAATCAACACTAATGGTAGCTACACTAACAAGAAAGCTGGAATTGGGGGGATCTTCAAAGACCACACAGGGCATACTTTGCTTTACTATAACGCCCCATATATTGTTGAAGATGCACTGGATTCTGAAGTTGTTGCACTTTACTGGCCTCTAAAATTTGCCAAGGGAAGCAAGTGAAAGTGGATCATAGCAGAAGTGGACTCTTCCTTCTTGGTGGAGCTGCTGACTGAAAACTCTTGATCCCCTTGGCACATCAACCAGTGGATTCACAAGATAAGGAACCTAAGCCTTGAGATTATGATCAGATTCTCCTTTATGTGTAAGGGAAGCTAATGGGCCTGCTAACTTTCTGGCTCTGGAGGGTGCTAATTCAAATCATGCAGAGGTATGAACCTCCCTCTCCCCCCCTCCAACTGTTAATTCAGGGGGACAAACTTCAAATTCCTTATCTAAGGTTGCAGCAATGAATGCTGGTCTACAAGACAGAGTCCATGGACTGTTGTTGGTCATCCACAGCAGTTGTGCACCTATTTCACAATTTTTTCTTGTTATATTGGGGGTATATACATGTAATTTTGGTAAACTTAAGTTTTTTTTTTGCTGGAGAGGGTTCCTCCTTAGGCTACTTCTTTGTATTAGGTTTTTTTTTGTAGGAATTTGGTTTCATCACCTTGACTTGTACTATTTTGTTTTAATATACATGTATTATATTTCATCTCTAAATTTCCTAATTTGCCAAATCTATTTAATTTACTATTACCTTCCCCGGTAATGACGCCAAAAGCTTGATCCCCAAAAAATATAGTTGTGTTAAATTTATAAAGCTGACTTCGCTTTACAACGGTGCCAAAATCTTGATGTGGTATTTTATGAATAAGAACGTTTAGCACTTAATGTTGGGATTCTACGTAAGTATACATATCGTTATCAAGTAATATAAGTCTTTCAACTTAAGCCCCAAAAAATGATCCCATGAGGAAGGTTTAAATTTGAAATCATAAATTAACTAGGAAATTCACATAAATAAAAGGAAATTACTGTCACAAATTTTGAATGTTTGAGACACTATCAGAACTAAATTATTAACTACTAGCAAAATTTAAATGTAAAGTATAAAACAGTAACTACCAATCTATGTTTATGTGATGAAGTTTTCTAATATGAAAATGCATCTTTCCCACTACAATGAGTTTTTGCTAAAACTAGATGAGATAAATGGTTTAAATATTTATTGTGCCAAATATGAGCAATTAAAATTATCTACCCTGATTTAGTGTTATAAAAAAATCATTGGCTAATCTCAGGTTTAGCATCTAAATTCATGGCTAGGCTAGGAGGATACTGACTCTCACTCCAGAGCTACCACTTCCCTTCCCCTGAAGGCTAACTCTCGTTTTATTTATTAAACACTACCTAAGATTGGATTGGAGATTTTAGTCTGTCACCCTAAAAATCTCCAACTCTACACCCAACAATGGATATTTCTCTATTTATTTGAACTTAATTCAATGAATGAATTACTCCTTCATGGAATTAAATGTGATTCTAACTCTGTTGTAGGACTCATACTCCATTTCACGGATCATACATTTCATAACATATTATAACAATTCAATTGTACTGATTGAAAAGTAAATTAAGAACGAAGTTGAAAAACCATCACAATTTATTTTATATTTCACAATTTATTTTATTTTATTTTATATTTTAATATTCGCACATCCAAATTATCTCTTCATTTCACCATATCTCAGAGTAGGGAGAAAGTTAAAAAAAACTCCTCAGACTTGATGAGAAAGATACAACAAAATAGAAATTTTATATAAAAAAGAAAGTCCATACAATAATAATAAACAAACAACACTTATCTGAAACTCTTTCTCAAAGAAAATCCCTTGTAACATCTTATAGGAAATGTAGGAAGAAGAAATCTATCACTTCTCTCCCTCTCCAACACTCTTAGAGAAGAATTCATACTTAAACTCACCACAAAAACTCAAAAATATAAAGAAAATAAATGACTAATGGACTCTAAGTGGCTGTAGGGAATGTGGAATAGCGTGAAGGAGAGTGGAAAGTGGTTGAAGGGTGTGAAGCGACTCAAAGGGGGGATTTTTTTATCAATTTTGGATCTAAATAGAGCCTAATGTCAGTTTTCCAATAGGTGCATCCAAAAACTGTTCAAAAAGCATCCAAATTTGTTGAATCTTCTAGAAAAGGGCCTGCATAGACACAGGCACCATCCGTGTCAGTAACCATTTAATTAATTTGCGCTCTCTGTCAAATGGCACCGTCGGCGCTGAACATTTCTTCTAAAGCACCATTTTGACTCCAAATTCCATCCATTTTGCTTCCTTTTTGCTCCAATTCCTAAAAATTAACAACCTGCAATAAAACATGAAAAATACATTCCTTTAAAGCGCAATATCACCAAAAATGAGTATAAAATATGGGTCTAGAAATGCATATATTTTTTGGTGTATCAATCTGGACTCTATAAGTTCATTCATTTCTTTCATTTGATTGATTGGGGGAGAATTTAATAGTATTTCCTCCCCCACTTAGAAAAAGGCAGAGATCTCCAAATCTAGCCCTTATAACAAATTTTAATGACAATATTCAGGCTGTAGGACTATTTAATTTGAGATTTGTTGGGTCTCGGTTCACATGGAGAAGGGGACACACTTGACAAAGGATGGAAAGGTTCCATGCCAATGACAATTGGTTTCAGTGTTATTTACACACATATGTTACCCATCTTAATTTTACTGGTTCTGACCATAGACACTTGTTAATCTCTGTCAATACTTATTCTGGTAATGAAACTAAGCCCTTCATGTATTTTAATATGTGGTCTACTCATTTAGATTTTCTCCATAGCATATCAGCTAATTGGAAAAATATATCTTATCCCAATCCTCTTATTAAGTTGTGGATCCTATAGAAGAAGATCAGTAAACTTCTAAGGAAGTGGAATTAGGAAACTTTTGGAGATGTCTACAAATTGGTGGAGTTGGCTGAGTTGAATCAGATTCAATTAGAGAATGCTAGCACTATAGATGAAGCTTCCATGTTTGTAGCTAATCAAAAGGTTCTCACCACCACATCTTGGCTTGGAGATTTTCTAAACCATAAAGTTGTCATTAGTAAATTAACTGATAGGGATAGGAAAATCAGTTATTATCATGCTTGTATCAAATGTAAGAAAAAAATCAATGTTATTCACAGCATTGTGAACTCTCATGGTATCATACTTCATGAAGATTCAGTCATTGACAAGGACGCTGTAGAGTATTTTCATAACATCCTAAATTCATCCTTTTCCCAGAGAACCCAACTAGATGCATCCTTGTTCCAGGAGAAGCATGATTATGTCCATACACTTAATTTGACTGACATTACCACTGAAGAGCAAATCTGGGGAGCAATTAAAACCATTGACCGTAGCAAAACAGCTCGGCCTGATGGTTTTTCTTTAGAATTCAATAAGAAGTGTTGGAATACAGTTAATCTTGATGTGATCCATGCAATTCAGGCTTTCTTTGTTGGGCACACTCTCCCCAATTATTTTACTGCGTCCAATATTATTTTAATTCCCAAATCTACTGAAAAAAATCATTGGCAAGACTTCAGATCAATTTCACCTTCAACATATTCAGTAAGATCATTGAACAAATCTTGGGGAATAGATTGAAGCCTCACCTCTCCAAACTAATTAGGCCTAATTCAGCTGCATTTATTTCTGGAAGAAGCATTACTAATTGTTTTTTATTGGCTCAAGAGCTGGTGACTAAAATCTATAGGCCTTGTTGTGGGGTGGGGGGAGGGGGGGAATTTAATCTGCAAGCTAGATATTAGGAAAGCCTATGACACCATCAATTGGGAAATCATTGTGGATACTCTAAATGTCGAGGCTTCACTACCAATTTCTATGAGCTCATTTCTAGGTGGCTGCAAGATAATATTAATTCCATTCTTATCAATGATAGGGCCCATGGCTTCTTCACTGTTAATAGGGGCCTCAAGAAAGGTGATCCACTATCACCCACTCACTTTATCTTGGCAATTGATTACTTCTCTAAGCTTTTTAATAGCAAAATTCTTTCTTCTTCCCTTAATTTTTCTAATCACAAGTCCAATATGACTATAAGCCACATCCTGTATACAAATGACATCATTTTATTTTCCAAGGCCACTAAATCAGCTGTAAAACAAGTTATGCACTGTCTTGAGGCTTTTCATCAGTGCTTGGATTTAGTATTCAATACTGCAAAATGCACCTTGTTGTTTAGCTATAGAATTAAGGAGCATCTCAAACAATGGATATAGCATGTTATAGGTTTTTCTTTGCTACCATTCCCTTCTATTACCTTGGATTTCCCCTCATTAAAGGAAGAGTAAAATAGGTACAGTTTGATGAGGTCATTGCCAAGATAGATGACCCGCTGAATTGTTAGAGTAATTCCTATTTGTCTAATGAGGGCAGAATCACCTTGTTGAAGAGCATCTTAACTACCTTCCTACAGTATATTCTGTAAATTTCTAGGATGAAGAAAAGTACTCAGCTACACCTAGAGAGATGCTTCAACAAATTCTTATGGTTAAGGGAGAGAAAGCAACTCCACCGGCTAGTTGGCAGAAAGTTGCAAGGACAATAATTTCAAAGGGACTGGTAATCAAAGGCCTCCCTCAGCTCTAACAAATCAATCTTTGTAAGCTATGGATCAAGTTTAGATAGTAGGATTCACTTTGGGGCAAATTTTTAATGTGCAAATATTGTAAGGGACTTCATCCAAATCAGGTGGAGAGGAAAATTGGGGACTCAAAACTATGGTTCAACCTCTTTAAGGTTAAACAGCATGCTAAAAACCTTTTTTTATGAGATTTTGGGAAATCAAACATCAATTTCTGGTTGGATAAATGGTGTCCTGAAACAATAATGCATCCTCTTTATCAAAACTCCAATTTTGATCTGCTGGTGGTTGATTGCTGGGAGGGAAATAATTGGTCATCTACTATGCTACACACTATGGTAACCCCCTCTTTTGCTGAAGCTATATCTAAGTTACCTTTTGACACCACCAGAAATGATTCCATAGATACCTCTCATTACAAATCTATAAGCTTAACTCAAGCTATCTATGCCAAATTTTATCAGTGGGGATCTGTTCCCTAGACTGACTTCCTTTGGAATAAATTTTTTACCCCTTTTATGTTTTTCTTGAGGTGGAGAGTGTTCCATCATTTATTTCCAGGTAATGACATTTTTAAACTAAAAGGGATGAGAGGTCCCTCTAGGTGCTTTTTATGTCTGGAGAGTGAAGAGTCTTCTGCCCATCAATTTTCTCAATGCCCTTATTCACAAACTGTTTGGAAGGACTTCCTCACATGCTTAATAATTTATACCATTCTCTTACATTGGAATCAACTATTTCTCTACTAGACAAGACAGGCTAAGTTAAATTTGGGCTTTGTCCCTTTTATCCTGACATTGTACTTCTGGATGGCTTGGAATCAAGCCAAGTTTGATAATTATCTCATCCCTGCTTCTAAGGTGGCAGCTAATTGTAGGACATTCCTCCTCAAGTTAATCTCTCCGAATAATTTTCATATTATATGAAACTCATCATGGTAAGGTGGTACTCCCAAACTTGAGGTCACAAAGGTGATTTGAGAAAGAACTTCCTAACCTTTTACCAAGGCAAAATTTGATTGTAGTTTTTCTTATCAGGGTGTTGGTATAGGGGAAGTTTTTAGGGATCATGCAGGTAGATGCAGGTAGATCCTTTGGAAGCTGAGGTGGCTGTTATTTTTTTGGCTATCAAATTAGTAACTCTCAACAACTAGACTAATCTATAGATGGAGATGGCCTCCTCTTTACTTTTGAGGATTCTCACTGCTCAAGAGTGTCATACTTGGCATATTTCTCACTGGCTTAAATAGGTCAAGGCATTAAAGACTCTTCCCATTAATTTTAGTTTTATATATAGAGAGGGCAACAATCCTACTAACTGGTTGGCCAATGTTGGGAATGCCTCTAACTCCACTCTTATTTCCAAAAACCCTTCCTCTTCTCTTGCTTTTATTTTGGGTGGGGACCTTTTAAATGTCCCTTACCTTAGAAGCTGTAAACAAAATTTGATGGAATAGAATTCCTCTTCTCTGCAAATATATATATATATATATATAAGAACGTTTATATATATATATATATATATATATATATATACATATATATTTGATATATATAGTTTTGCTATGGGAGCTCTGCTAGGGTTACGAATTTAAGGTGATTTTAGGGCAATTTCCGGTGAAGATGATGGTGCCTCCCCAATCTGCTGGTGAGATTTTTCCAACTTCTTCTCCTGTGTTCTCTCTGTTCTATATCCCTTCTCTGCCGAGTTTTGTGTCGATTTGGTTGGCTTTTGATTTGTTTGTTTACTACGATTTAGAGTTCTTAGTAGTTCTTTTTTGGTCTTTTTTGTTGCTGGAATTTTTAAAAGAATATGTTTTTTGTGGTGTTCTGGGATATTGAATTCTCTGAATTTCAATTGTAAGGACTTTGGTTGCTGGTTTGACTTGCGTTTTTATGAGAATTTTACGTTTTTGTTGGAGCAATCTTTTGTGAAGGCTCTCTTTGGGGCTCAATCCTCAAAGATCAGTAATACTGTGTTTTTTCATCAATCATTTCATGAAGCTTTGTGTGATGGTGGGGATTATAATTTTATTTGAAAAACTTGTTATAAGAACAGCGAGTTTGCAATGTTTGTTTCTGATATTGATAAAAATATTATGGCTACGTTGGCTCAACTTGCTCTAGTTGGGAAGTTTGCTTTTGGGCACCCTAAATTGGAATCTATTCATAGGGAGTTTGATCCAATAAAACTTACAGGTTCTTGAAAACTTGGTTTGTTAGATGGGCGTCATATACTTATTCAACTTTCTAACGACGAAGATTACACAAGTTTATTCTCGCGCCGATTCCATAAAATTGATAATACCACTATCAAAATTTTGAGGTGGACAACAAATTTTGATCCTGAGGAACCCGCTTTGATCACGGTTTGGCTATGTTTTCCGTGTTTAAAATTTCATTTGTTTAACCATGAGATCCTTTTCTCCCTTGTTGTGGCTTATGGAGAACCTCTAAAAATGGATGGGCCCACTTATCTATTGAATTGATCTTCTGAAGCACGTATTTTTGTTGAGAGATATATAACTTTGCCTTTTTGTGTTTAAATTTAGATTGGGACTGAGCATAACGGCTACTGACAAAAAGTGGAAATAGAAAATCATTCCCCTTATTGTTCTCATTGTCATATGTTTGGTCATAATGCTGCTAAATGTTACCGCCTTCATCCACATCTACAATAGGGAAT
This sequence comes from Phalaenopsis equestris, assembly GCF_001263595.1. Taxonomy (NCBI): domain Eukaryota; kingdom Viridiplantae; phylum Streptophyta; class Magnoliopsida; order Asparagales; family Orchidaceae; genus Phalaenopsis; species Phalaenopsis equestris. The sequence continues at coordinate 1,498,065 of NW_018164801.1, forward strand.
TACTTGGCAGTTTAAAGAAAGGGATGCTAATAAACAGGTTGAAGAAAATAAAGTCAATGCTCAGCCTAGTGTTGAAGCAATTGAAGATTTAGATACTAAACAACCTAAAGAAGTTTTGATTAATGAAGAAGTTTTGATTAATAGCGGTGAACATGTTGCTCCGGTTGAAAAGGTCTTGGTTGAAGACAGTGGATAATAGTCATGCTAATGATATTATTCCCCCAGTGCAGGATGGAGGTTCATAATTCTGCTCCCCCATCTCCCACTCCCCTGGAAGTGGAAAATGAGCAAGAACTTCAAGACCATCGGGTACATCAGATAAATGAGGGGAATATCTTGGCTGATTCCAAGGCTCTTGAAGAGGAATGGTTAGTACAAAAATCCAGTAGAAAGAAAATGAAAAGGAAAAATGGGACGTTGCATCTTAATAAGGAAAATATCATAACTGAGGGGAAATCTCATTCAGATGGGGAATAGTTCACCACCCTTCCTAGGTCCTCTAAAAGGGCTGTGTTGAGTTTTAATGATTAATATTATGATCTAGAATTTTATGGCAGTGGCAAACCCTACCTCCCTTAATAGACTTAAACATTTAAGCAGGGTCTACAATCTTGCTATATTTGCTCTCCTAGAGTCGATGGTGTCTCTAAATAAGGAACGCATCTTCACAAAGTTCAAACAATACAATCACTTTTGCAACACTAACAATAAGATTTGTATTTTTTGGAAGCATAATGTTGAGTTCAATATTGTGCAAAATGAGGAGCAATTTGTTGTGGTTTATTTTAAAATGGATACTTTCGTTTCCTGAGCCTCCTTTGTTTATGCTAGTTCGGTTCTTCAGAAGAAATATTATCTTTGGGATACTCTGGCGATTATGGGTGCAAATATCAGTTATAATTGGTTCGTTGGAGGGGATTTGAATATGATAATGAAGTATTCTGAAAGGATCGGGGGTAGAGGTGGTGACCTCAATTTTATCAATCAATTTAGTGTCAAAATTTCAAAAGCGGGCCTTTATGATTTTGGTTTCATGGGTACTCCTTTCACCTGGAGGAGAGGTTCTCTTTTCCAACATCTGGATCATTACCTGGGTAATCAAAATTTTTTCAATTATTTTAATGTCTCTAAAGTACATCATCTGAAACATGCAGGGTCAGACCACAACCCAATTATGCTTTATTTGGCCTTTACCACTAAAACTGCTAAATATCACTTCAAATTTATCAATAGGACTACTCATGACTCTTTTCTGAGCACTGTGAAGCAGGTATGGCAAATTAATGGAGTTGGTAATACAGGTATGCTCTTTGGCGACTAAATAAAAAGGTAGTTATGGAGCTAAGTAAGTGAAATTATCTTTGTATTGGTAATATTCATAATAGGGTCAAGGAAGCTCAAAAAGTTGTGGATACCCTGGAATTTTAGGTTATTTGTAACCCACAACAGGTTAATTATTTGGCACAGACCCATACTAATATGCTAGAAGAGATTAATTTGGAAGAGAAGTTCTTACAGCAAAAAGCTAATGACTGTTATTTTACTAGTGGTGATCATAACACTAATTTTTTTCATGCTTCTATCAAAAACTAAAGGAATTTGAGTACTATTTTAAGTATAAATACTTATGATGGGAGGTTCCTTACTGATAAGGATGAGATTGGCAATAATGTTGTGGAGTATTTTTCTAATTTTCAACAAAAGGCCTCTCAGGTTCATCCTATTGATTCAGAATTTTTTTATGGTGAAAGGGAGTTTACTTCTAAAATAGAATTAGCTCATATTCCGATGGAACGGGAGATTTTTTTTGTGTTTAAGGAAATTAATACTAACAAGTCTCTGGGACCTGAAGGTTTCACTGCAGGTTTCAATGTTACTTTTTGGGAGATTATTAAAAAAGAGGTGATTCAAGCTATTCAAAGTTTCTTTAAGAGGGAAGCTCCTGAAAAATATTTCACATCCTCTCTTATTGTACTCATTCCTATAGGAAATGACAAATCTAGATGGGATAAATTCAAACCTATCTCCCTTACTTTTGTTATCTCAAAATTTATTAGCAAACAGCTTGCCTCCAGAGATGTGATGTAGGAGTGGATGTACATATATATGCGATATTTCTATCATTGTATGATTTCTTTTTATAAAGACAAAATGGTATGTGATGAAGCTACATATTAGCCTAGCTACTTTACTTTGGTCACATAGAAAAGATATGAAGGTTATAGATTTTTTTATTCCACTTGTTGGGCTGCAATAATATAAATAGAATTTATTTCCTGAAATCAATTTTTGATGCCCTCTATTAACCTTCCAGATTTGATTTTGATTTGTCACTTGGATAAGTAGTGGTTTTTTTATTCCCGTGGCTGGAGGGAATTTGGGTCTTATCTACTACATCAGGTTTTATGATTTTAGAACAGAATTTGAGTAAAGTGATGCTTCGAGTGGGGTGCTATACCTTTTGATATATTAAATCTTTGCTCCCATCTTTATGGGTGCATTTGATGCACCTATTTTTTTTTGGAAAGGTGAATGGAAGTTTCAAAATAACCAAGGTCATTATCGGATTTATGGTTGCCTCTGTTGTTCTCTCGGGTCTCGTCTTCTGTACAAATGGAAGTGATTCTAGAGGAAGGTGTACTGCAGTGTTTAATTACAGTTTGTATTTTCTGGAGTATTTTTTTGTTTGTTTCAAGATTTCAAGATGGCATGCTCTGAATTTGATTCAAATTTTTAAGGCGTTACTTTCTACGATTTCAATGGATGGTGGCTGACAACTTCAAGAAAGTTTTGTTTGGTTACTTCACAGCATATGGATCTTTTGATTATCTGCAACTGCTACAAGTTTGAATAACATTTTGTCTTTTTATTTATATATATATATATATATTAAATTAAATATCACCTTTTTCTCGATTTGGCAACCGCCAAATTTTTTGTGACTTTGCTGGGGAATAGTTTCTATCTCCATTATGAACATAAATTTTTGTATTCATACATCGATAGTTTCCATTTTCCTCGTGGTCCTAATTGATCTTCTTCCATTGACATGCTTTGCTCATTTCTTTCTTGTGCAAGTATGGTTGAATTGAAAAGGATTGACTTTTGGATAGAATTTTAGAGGGAATTTTGAATTCTATTTGATGGAGGTAACCTTTAATGAAAGAGAGGTTTTGTGAAGTGAAGTTGTGGCATGTAAGGGGGGTGAAAAAGAGAGAGAAGAGAGAGAGAGAGAGAGAGAGAGAGAGAGAGAGAGAAAGTTAAGGACTTGGAGATTTTCTTCAAGGATTATAGGAGGAGAGGGAAGGTGAGAGATTTTTTCTTCATTACACTTCTATGAGATAATTATGAGTGCTTGTAAGGAGAGAAAGGCTTGAAGAGATCTTCTAGGGGTTTTCTTGGGAATGATTGTGAGATAAGTTGTCTTTTATTTCTTTTATTTTGTAAACTAATTTTATATATGAAATCCATTTTTTGTTGTATCCTGCTTAAGAATTCAGAGTAATCTTTATTATACTTCTCCCTACTTTGAGATATAGTTTTGTGAAGAATTGATTTCGTTTTATACAATTTTAAATGTCAATGATTTGTGATGATTTGAACTTTGATCTTCATTTACTTTTTGATCTGACCAATTAAATTGTTAAAATATGTTGAGAAACATATATTCCTAAAGAGCCATGATTTCTAGAACATGATGAGAATCACATTTGATTTCATGGGAGATGATTTCATCCATGGAGTTGAGTGCAAATAAATAAGAAAATATACTTTGTTGGATGCAGAATTGGAGATTTTAAGGTGACAGAATAAAATCCTCAATTTGGTCCAGTAACTGATGTGAGATTGTTAGCCCTCAGGTGAGGGAGTAGTGGGAGCTCTGGAGTGACGGCCGGTATCCTCCCAGCCTAACCTCAGATTATATATATATATATATATATATATATATATATATTTGTGGAAGGAGCATTGTTCGGCTCCATTCATGTTGATCCTTAAAAACAATACAAAAGATTCCATTGGAAAGGTCCCCTAACTATAAACCAAAATACAAATGACACCAAGAGGGTGACCAATCCACAAAAGTATAACATACAAGAACATAAAAAAACTAAATAAAGATAAAAAGAGAAGAGGAAGCCTAAAAAAAACTAAAAATCTTTGAGTTGATTAGCTTTGATTCTTAGATGAGGAGTCTCCAACTTATCACCATGAAGTAAGAGAGCAAGAAGGCTAAGGGGCCTTGTTGCAACAGAAATGGAGTTTGTATAAAGGCCATGTCTGGCAAGCCAAGTAGCAGGTTGGTCTCCTTCTCTGTAGATAAACGACATATTAACTTTAAACTGCTTGGTGAGATTACCAATCTTCTATTTCCAAAGTATATGATGCCAAGAGGACAACTGTTCAGTGTTGAGGAAAGTGATCAGTTGAATAGAGTCCACCTCAATCCACAGTTTATACCATGCAGCTTTCAGTGCAAAGGTAAGGGCCCAGTAAACAACAATAAGCTCAGCTTCTCCAGCACCCCATTCAGAAAAGCTACCATTAGTATTAATCTTCAAGGTATGTTGATCAGGGGGTTGGCAAATAACTTTCTCAATCTTGTTATGACTTTTGGTTATAGTAGTCTGAGGCAAACTGAAATTAGAGAAGTTGTTAAGTTGAATCAGAATTTGTTATGACTTTTTGTTAAGTTGCCACAATAAAAGGGATAGAATCACCTTTCTTACTTTTCTAGCTGTGCCATCCATCTTTGAGATTGGACCAATCCTTATCCTAGCCCTAAACTTTAATCTTAGTAAGAAGTGCCTTCCACACCTCTTGAGAAAACTCACAGTTAAAGAAGAGGTGGTTGTTGTCTTCTTCAAATCTCTGGCAAAGATAGCATCTAGAAGGCCCTCTCAGACCCTTAAGTTTAAGAATATCATCAGTTGGCAGCAGATTGTTGCAGAACCTCCAACAAAAGAATGATATAGACGGGGATAGATATCTGTTCCAAATGGCTTCACCCCAAGGGACTTGATCCCAAAAGTAAAGTTTGGCATAGATGGCTTTATTCAAACTTTGGTTAGCATAGCTATGCCAGATAATTCTGTCTTTCCTACCCTTATAAGAAATAATCTTAGTTACTTGAGATAGGTGGGGCTCCTGTAGAATGGATTGGAGCTTAGTAACAGACCAGGAGCCTCCCTCCCAAAGATCACAAACTAAAAGGTGAGGGTTGGAATCACAGGGGGGAGCCTCTAGCCAGTCTTTAGGAGACCAATGGTTTAGCCAGAAGTTCAGTTGACCATTCCCCAAATCCCAAATGTACATTTCTTCAGCAAGGTGTCTAATTTTAAGCATATTAGTCCAAATTCTAGAGTCTCCCAGCTTTTTGGAGATGAGAGATAAGTGTTGTCCCTTGCAGTATTTCCCTTTCATGAACATAGCCCATAGGGAATTTTGGGCTCTGAAATTGATCCACATCTTACAGAAATTAAGCTGTGTGATTTGTTGAAGTCCCTTGAACCCCATCCCACCTACCATGTTAGGTTTAGCTGCCTTTTGCCAAGAAGCTCAGTGGAGCTGCCGCCTTTGACCTGCCCACAAGAATCTATTAAAGACTCTTTCCAACTGAATTTGAATGCTTTTCTTCATATAATTGGTTTGGAGAATATATGAGGGGAAGGTAGTTAAGATACTTCTGAGTAGAGTAATTATACCCCCATTGGAAAGGAAAGAATGGGACCAACTAGATAAGGTTTTCTAAATTTTCTTGAAAACCTCATAAATTGGGCTTCCAAATGGCTTCACCCCAAGGGACTTGATCCCAAAAGTAAAGTTTGGCATAGATGGCTTTATTCAAACTTTGGTTAGCATAGCTATGCCAGATAATTCTGTCTTTCCTACCCTTATAAGAAATAATCTTAGTTACTTGAGATAGGTGGGGCTCCTGTAGAATGGATTGGAGCTTAGTAACAGACCAGGAGCCTCCCTCCCAAAGATCACAAACTAAAAGGTGAGGGTTGGAATCACAGGGGGGAGCCTCTAGCCAGTCTTTAGGAGACCAATGGTTTAGCCAGAAGTTCAGTTGACCATTCCCCAAATCCCAAATGTACATTTCTTCAGCAAGGTGTCTAATTTTAAGCATATTAGTCCAAATTCTAGAGTCTCCCAGCTTTTTGGAGATGAGAGATAAGTGTTGTCCCTTGCAGTATTTCCCTTTCATGAACATAGCCCATAGGGAATTTTGGGCTCTGAAATTGATCCACATCTTACAGAAATTAAGCTGTGTGATTTGTTGAAGTCCCTTGAACCCCATCCCACCTACCATGTTAGGTTTAGCTGCCTTTTGCCAAGAAGCTCAGTGGAGCTGCCGCCTTGAACCTGCCCACAAGAATCTATTAAAGACTCTTTCCAACTGAATTTGAATGCTTTTCTTCATATAATTGGTTTGGAGAATATATGAGGGGAAGGTAGTTAAGATACTTCTGAGTAGAGTAATTATACCCCCATTGGAAAGGAAAGAATGGGACCAACTAGATAAGGTTTTCTAAATTTTCTTGAAAACCTCATAAATTGGGCCAGCTTAGATCTCCCTCAAGTGAGATGAACCCCCAAATATTTTAAAGGGTCTTTAGCAATGAAAAAACTAATATAATTAGAGACCCAATGTTTACAATTGGAAGATGCCCTCTTGTTAAAGATAAGTTGGCATTTAGTAGGGCAAAACTCCATCCCATAGTATCTTTGAAATTGTTTCAGACATTGGTAGACTTTTTTAACTGCATTTTTATGAACATTCGAGAATATCATAATATCATCAGCATACATGAGGTGGGAGATAGCCTTAGTGGATTTGTGATGAAATCTGGAATATTGTTGGTTGAAGATGACCTTATCTAGCATTCTAAAGAAGTAATCCACAACAATAATAAAGATAGTGGGGGAGAGTGGGTCATCTTGTCTGGGCCCTGCGGTAGCTGTGAAAGAACCCCAGGCTTTGTCATTGATAAGAATAGAATGCTTGTTATTAATGAGCCACCTGTGGATGATTTTACAGAAATCAGGTTGAAAACCTCTTGCAGCAAGAATCCCCAAAATAAATTTCCAATCAATCATTTCATAAGCTTTTTTAATATCTAGTTTATAGATAAGATTACCCCCTACTGATTTTATCCAAATTCAGAATAAGTTCTTGTGCCAGCAACACATTATCAGTGATGGATCTTTTTTTAATGAATGCATTCAAGGTGAGGTTGGAGTCCTCTTACTATGATCTTGCTGATGAGTTTACTTATGACAGAAGTAAGGTTGATAGGCTTGTAGTGTTCCCAGGTCTTCTGCAGATCTCCTTTAGGAGTTAGCATAATAGAAGTATCTCAAAAATAGCTAGGGAGATTGACCTCCCTGAAGAAACTCTTGATAGCCTCAATTACCTCCTTTTTAATTATGTGCCAAGCTTTTTTTCAAAAGTTAGCAGTAAAACCATCAGGGCCAACATATTTGGAGCTGTCAATGGTGTTTAAGGCATCCCAAATTTCATCATCAGAAGGGGGTTCAGTGAGTTTGAGTTGATTGGTGTAATCTAATTCTTTAGTAAAATAGTTTTCATAATCATTATTTAGATCAACTGAAGAGTTCAGTAGGAGCTGTAGTACTTAAAATCATCCAAAGCAATAAGATCATTATCATTAATCCATCTACCCTCAGAAGAGTAAATACAGTGAATGGTATTGCACTTCCTCTTTTATCTAATATAAGCATGGTAAAACCTAGTGTTTCTGTCACCTTCAGTAAAAAATTTAATAGAAGCTTTTTGTTTGAGTAATAGATCTTGTATGTTAATTGCATTGAGCAGATTAGTTTGGGCAGTAAGCAGATCAGTCTCAGTGGCATTTTCATTCTGAACAGCAGCTTCAAGTTTCTATACTTCCTTTTCAGCAGATAAGGCATTGGAAAAAACATTCCCAAAAGTCTCCCAACCCCACTTTCTCTATGCTTTGCTTGTTTTCAGATGAAGGAGGCTAAGTTTGATGAAAGGGTCAGTATGGTCAATATTCATCCAATTAGAAGCAACATAACTAATGAATAGGGGGTGAGTGGATCACATATTAAGATATTTGAAAGGGGGGTGATATGTGGTATTGTGGTATTGCTAGGGGGAAGTAATAGATATGAGAAGAGGTCTGTGATCATAACCAGTGAGTGTTAGGTGAGTAACAAAAGTTAGGAAATAGTGCTTATGCCAACAGTCATTCACTAGCACCCTGTCAAGTCTTTTCCAAAATAAACCCTTTTTCCAAGTGAATTTAGGACCTTGTACCCCAAATCATACAAGTCAGCTTGTTATATCTTATCATTGAGGAAAGTCATTTTGGATAGATTAAGAGGTCTCCCCCCAGATTTCTCTGCTGCAGAATTGATAAAATTGAAATCTCCCCCAACCATCCAGGGAGATTTCATATTAGTACTAATGAGATGTAAGCTCTCCCAAAGCTCCTGTCTACCAGCTTTGAGATTTCCAGCATAAATGAAAGTTGCATACTCCAGGTGGCCTTGAATAAGAAGAGAGAGATGTATAAAGTGTGGATGGTCAATAAGAGTAGTCCACTGTATTTCTTTCCTGCAAAAGAATCAAATTTTGTTATTCTTGTTAGCATAATGAGAAAATCCATGAAATTTACTAATAATTCTGTAAGAGTTTTGTTGAACCATTTGTTCTAGTATAGGAAAACACCATAGTTTATATTTTTTGTTAAGAAAGATCAGTCTTCTTAAAGACTAGGGATGCGCAATGCCCCTTATATTCCAATACAGAATATTAATCATTGGAGGGATTAAAGTGGAGAAAAGGCTGAGATCTTGATCTTGTCCTTCCTCTAGAAGGTGAAGGCCCTCCAATCTTCAGTACACCTGTGCTCCCATTGTTTCCTTCCTTTAGTTTCAGAACTTATGATAATAACTTTTTCTTCTTCTTAGATTTTTGTGTTTGCCATTCCTCTTCCATTAAGCGCTTCATCTCAACTATCTCTCTCTGCTCAAGGGCTTCTAAGACTATGATATCTATCTGGTTATTCTCCCTAGACGCCTCACCTTTATCTAGTGAATCAGTTAGGGGAGTAATAATATTTACTTGGTTTTCCTCCTCCCTTATATCCTCCAACTTTACAGTTGTAGAGGGTTCCACACAAACTGTAGGTTCTGGAGAAGTCGACTGATTAATATTTTCCTGAGTAGACACATTTTTCTTTGGAGGGGGGTGAAGCCTGAAACATCTATCTTTGGTGTGTCCAAACATCTTGCAGTCGTAGCAATAATATGGTTTCTGTTCTAATACCACATTCTGCCAGAACCCCTCTTTATCAGTATCAATCCAGAGCCTTTTAATTTCAGGGAGAGTTACATCTCTTTCTATAAGGATTCTAGCTAGAGCTGGTCTAGCTTTGTTATATGTAGGAGCATCAACCTTCAGAGGTCTCCCTAGTGCACTTGCAATATTGAATAGAGCATTGAGGTTAAAGTGTTGAAGTGGGAGGCCAAGTAATTTAAACCATAGGGGAACTATAGGAGGGTCCTTACTAGGATTGCAGACAGT
>NW_018164801.1:1507654-1508719 GCF_001263595.1 Phalaenopsis equestris
TTTTTGTAGGAATGATGAATTAGGGTCATTGGAGCAAAAAGATGCAAAAAGGAGTGAATTTGGAGCGAAAAGAACCAAAATGTGAAGATTTGAACTAGGGCGCCGACGACGAGCCCAACGGCGCCGACGCGGTCTTTTTTCGAGACTCCAGAATTAATTCACTTATAAGGCCCACCGACGGAACCCTCGTGCATTGGATGAGGACGAATTTTGGAGGGATGCTTAGGCAACTCTTGGGAAAACTCATCAACAACTTTAAAGAGAAGACTTTGGCCAAAAATAAAGAAGAGGAGGCTCAAGAGTTAAGTGTTGGAAAAGTGTAGAGAGTCTAAAATTGTGAGGAATTCCTTGAGAGATTGTAAGAGTGGAGGGAAAGTGAGAGATTTCTTCCTCCTTGCTGCTTCGAAGAGAAATTGTATGTGCTGTAAAGAAAGGAAGAGATTCATAGGAACTTCAAGGAGTTTGCTTGGGGAGAAATTAGAAATAAGTTTATTTGATATTGTAGTTTGTATGACTTTGAATTTATATATGAATTTTGAGTTTTGTTATATTTTTCCCATGAAATCTGAGTAGTTTTCTCAGTCTTTCTCCTTGTTTTGAGATTTGTGAAATGGTGATTTAAATTGGTTGAGCCATGACAGCGACTTTAAATATGCTTAAAAATATAAGTAATTAATACTGTTGATAAAAGATTTAATTTCTCAGCAACTGTACCAAAACTTAATAACAGTTATAGATTTGATAAAGATGGATGTAATAAATATTCAATAATTGTAAAGTCACTCTTATCAATGCAAGTATACGTATCGCTCAACTAATATAGGGCTCTAATGGAGTCCTAGATATCGATCCCACAGGGAGTAATATTAGAACTACGAACTAAGATTTTAGAAAAGCAATACTTTAATCACAACAATGAAATTCAATTTGCTTATCTATCACTAATAGGCAATTGAAATAAAAATGTAATTTTCTTAATAACTCTTAAATAACTAATTATACAATGAGGTTTTTAATGTGATATTCAATATATAAGAAAGCATCCTTCTCCTTGTCAAGAAATTA
>NW_018164801.1:1508789-1509399 GCF_001263595.1 Phalaenopsis equestris
AAAAAAATTGAGTAACCCCCCGCTTGTTTACGGAATCTGCGGCTAGGCTGAGAGTATACCAGCTCTCACTTCGGAGCTCCCACGTTCCCCTCGCCTGAGCGCTAACATCTACACTTCAGCACCCAAATGATAGGACCGAATTGAGGATTTTAGTCTGTCACTTTAAAATCTCCAACTGTATGCCCGATAATTTTATTTCTCTATTTATTTACATCCAATTTCTAAGGGATTTGACCTCCTTTAATCTTGGATGTAATCTTCACTTTAGTTGTAAAACTCAAAATATTTTAACAAATCAATTGGCCAGATTGAAAGTAAATTAAGATCGAAGTGAAAAAGTCATCACAATTTCTTAAATATTTTCATGGCTTCACCAATTCAAATCACCATTTCACAAATCTCAAGACAAGGAGAAAGACAGAGAAAACTACTCAGATGTTATGGGGAAAACACAACAAAACTCCGAATTCATATATAAAATAAAAGTCAAGTAAATAAACTTTCTCTAATTTCTCCCCAAGAAAACTACTCAAAGTTCCTCTGAATCTCCTCCTTTCCTTACACCACACAGAATTCCTCTTCGAAGCGGCAAGGAGGAAGAAATCTCTCA
>NW_018164801.1:1509563-1510363 GCF_001263595.1 Phalaenopsis equestris
CAAGAGTTTCCTAAGCACCCCTCCAAAATTCATCCTCATCTAAAGCCTGGTTGGACATAATTGCCGATCTCGCCGTCGGCGACCTCGAGGGTGCCATTCGCTCTTTTTTGCATCTTTTTGCTCTAATGACCCAATTCATCATTCCTACTACAAAACATCAAAAATTCCTTTCTTTAAAGTGCAATATCATCAAAAACAGTATAAAATATGTATATCTCAACATATTTTTCTTTGATCAAAATCCCCCAAACTTAACTATTACTTATCCTCAAGTAATTTTAGTGCTACATAAAAGTTATGATCTATTGTAGTAAAGTTTTAATTTAGAAATACTATAAGTTTGATTTAGATAAATATCATAGTGAGATTTTCAGAAAACATTCAAGTAATTAAATTAACTCTGTAGCTACCAGATTATCTAGTAATCACGTTTAAGAGTTCTAGTTTTCTATTCATCTCAAGAATGACGATATGTTGTAATATTAAGTCGTTTATCATATCCAAAGGATAGGAATTTCATGGGAACACTACGAGTAAAAGATCTAATCCATAAATATAAGTTCAAGAATATATTAGGTTTTCCCTTTATGTAGGTCCAGTGAAGCTAATTTTTGATTAGGCATATCCTCAAGCTTTTCCTCAGTTCCATTTTTTTTTTCTTTCTTTTCTCTTTTTCATTTGGATTGCTTTCAATCTTTTTTTTCTTTTCTTTTCAGAGATTGTTTTCAATCCTTTCTTTTTCTTTTTCCAAGTGAGGATTACTATATCTAGATAGCCTTTAATAATTTTGAACATCACCT
>NW_018164801.1:1510472-1512066 GCF_001263595.1 Phalaenopsis equestris
AAAATATAGTTTCCTTTACTTTAAATAGTTAACTATAATCTTATTCTCTTATACTAAATATCTTAAGTTACAAAATTAATTTTCATTACAAAAATATTTCTTTAAATCTACCATAATATTTAAACAGCTACAAAATATAGTTATATGAATTAAATTCACTACATAAAATCATATAAATAATATTTGAAATTACTTAAATAGAGGACATCTAATAGTTAATCGTTTTCTTCCCTCCCCCAAACTTAAATTTTTTCAATGTAAAATGAAACAGGTGGAAAAAAAAACATTAAATATAAATCATACCTTAGTATTTTAGGCATTTTCATCATTCTGAAATTTTTGCAGTCCTTCTCAAAATTTCTACTTCACCTGGTCTATAACATTAGGAGCTTTCTACACATATAAATCATTAGAGAAATTGTTGGGTAATGAAATTTTGAAATAAGTAAAAATTAAAACATTAAACATATGCAATATTTCCTAACACAACCACAATACTAAACAAGAAAAATTGCAAAAAGTAAATAAAACTTAAAAAATTCATAAACTAATGTGGAAAAATAACAAAATAAAATGAAAAAACCTCTAATAATTATCCAAGTACAACTTAACAATAAAAATAAAAATTGAAATACACATAAACATCTATTTCTATTACAAAAGATCACAAAAATAAAAGTACAAGTACAGCAATTACATCAGATATCAAAATCCAAAACTATGTCTTCGTCTCCTTGATCAGTAGGAGGATCGGGCTGATACTGAGTATATCGGGGGCACTCAGGGAACGTAACATCAGACTCACCTCTGTAGTGTCGAACCTGAGCTTCATAATAAGCTATCTCAAAATTATAATGCCTTTTAAGGTACTCACTATCGTAATCATTTCGACGTTCTAAACCTCCAAACCTTTCCTTTATTAATTCTATGCTCTTCCGCTGCAAGGTCAACTCATTCATCAAATCAGTCAGAGTAGAAGAACTAGAAGGTGGAAGGTCATAACTTGTAGAGGGGACATCTCTACTAGTAGAAAGTTCTTGGCTCCTACTTCCAGTTTTCCATTTCTCATGGGATTCATAAGTTTTCAAATTTTCTTTACTAATGGATTTCATAGGGTGAACCCTTTCCTCATCTCCTTCAGCTTCAACTCTAGAAGCTCTTACCTAGAGATGTTCAAATCCGGTGTCTAAAAGCTTTAAAATTGCCCCAAATCCAAGATCTCTCAAGCCCTAGGTCAAAAATTGCAATTTTAGGTGGAAGGGGATGATGAATAGTGGTGGTTCACTGGTCAAAATCGCGGTTAAAGGTATTTTTTTGTGAGCTCTCCGTTGGCGGGGTGTTTGGCGCCTTCAGCTTGCTCTATTACAAATTAAACATAACTCTCAGGAAAAATCCACCGTCAGCGGCGTCGAGGGCGCCGTCGGCGGGCTCTATTGATTTGGTTCAATTTTTGGATTTTTACGATTTCGATCAATTTTAAGCCTCAACGACATCCATTCAATCATTATAGACATAATTTTAAGTGACTAAATGATGTACTTATCACAAATAAACTTTCACAACACAAAACATCACATTTATATATAAATTCCAA
>NW_018164801.1:1512349-1512658 GCF_001263595.1 Phalaenopsis equestris
GTAGAAGGGTCGGTATGAAAATTCTTCAGTAGAATCCTCTTCTATCAATTTCATCTTCTTCATCAGCCGTATCAAACTATCTTCTTTATGTCCAAAGTGAGAGAAATGTTCTTTCATCCTCCAGTCTAAATGATAGAACAAATCAGAGATATTATTAATTGCATCATTACATTTTGTACCTCCTTCTCCAATTTCTTGATTCTGCGCAAAATTACCGGTGTCTTGTCAGGAACTAACGGTTGAACTGGAAGAGAATTCTGAGATGATTGATCTATTATAATAGTAATGTATAGTCATGTCATTTTCATC
>NW_018164801.1:1512805-1514029 GCF_001263595.1 Phalaenopsis equestris
CCATAAGTTGATCCGACGATCAGGCCCAAAACAGACTTCACAATTATTGATCCAATATTGATCGGCAGTCCTTTTTGGATGCAATAATTTAGAATAGCACTTTCTTTAGAAACTTTACCGATCTTCATTGTCGATAACAGTTTCGTAGAAATGAAAAAGTGCCAGTGTTTCGAAACAGGATTTAGGAGTGTCGCAGAAAAACTAACATACCTATTTTCTCTCATTTCCAGTCTTAAGTTTTATCCGTTAAATACTGGTAAATCTCATTCATCTAATTTCTTATCGGGATGAAGTTGGAATAGTGGCAGATAGGGAACAAGAACGTTCTCGATCATGTATAATTCATTGATCCGTGCAGGAGTGAAAGTGATCCATCTACCTTGCACATAAATGACTCCCTGGTTGATTCCATGCAAATTTGCATAAAATTTCTTTACTACAGGACCAACCACAAACACGGCGACGGTAGTATAACACAGCACTTCCCATCTTCGGTGCACTATCGTTTCTTCAATTGCCGTCGTAGGATTATTCAATCCGCGATTTATGAATCCTCGCTCCTTGATCAATCTTTTCTTCGTCAGTAACTTGTTGAAGATTCACTGCGCTTCCGCAATAATAAACGTTCACAGATTGAACACTCACATTCTGGGATTATAAGGGGAATTGGACTACATAGGAATGAAAATGGTGGAGTTTCACTTCTTTTTTGGGGGAAGTATGACTTTATGAACTGAATTTGGGAATTTAAAGAGGTAACTAATTGGGGAATTTAAGGAGGAACCCCCCGCCCAAAAACCACCAAAAACTGCCATTCAAACTCTTGAAATTGCCATCTCGCCGGTCTCACCGTCGGCAGGTTCGAGGGCGCCGTCGGTGAGCCATCTGTATTTAATTGCCTGGACTCTCGGGAAAAACCCACCGTCGGCGGTGTCGATGGCGTCGTCGGCGGCCAAGGCAAAAATTGCACAGTTTTGCCCAGGTCCGAATGCGTTCCAATTTTTCTCTATGAATCCAATTTTCATGATGATTCAAGGGTAAATAAGAGTAGTAGAGCTTAATACTACAACAAACTAACAATAAATTCAAATAAAAGCTACTATAATCGCAGTAAAAATAAAGATAACTATGGGTTGCTTCCCATAAAGCGCTTGGTTTAACGTCGTCAGCCTGACCTATTCAGGTGTTATTCAGGTTGACTGATCATTAAAACCTCTTTAAAAT
>NW_018164801.1:1514373-1514636 GCF_001263595.1 Phalaenopsis equestris
CAGTTATGTAAGCCCATAATGCGGTATCCAGTCTAACGGACCAATCTACTCTACTAGGCTTTGCAGTCTTTTCAAGTATATGTTTAATCTCCTTATTAGAAAATTCAGCTAACCCATTGGTTTGTGGATGATAGGCAGTAGAGATTCTATGAATAATATTAATTTTTTTTCCAATCTCTGAATGTATTTATTCCTAAAATGAGATCCTCCATCAGTGATAATCATTCTCGGCATTTTGTATCTAGTGAAAATATTTTTCATCA
>NW_018164801.1:1514795-1515609 GCF_001263595.1 Phalaenopsis equestris
TCTCAACTTCTAACATGAAATTCAGAGCCATTTCATTTCTTCTAGATATATTGCCTACTCATTGACATTGATCACAAGTATTTTTACATCTATAAACATCTCTAAAGATAGCAGGCCAACAAAATCCAGCTTGTAAAATTTTATAAGCAATTTTATCAATCCCAAAATGTCCTTCAAATTCAGAATCATGACATTTATAAATGATTAGCTCAGTTTCTTCATTAGGTACACATCTTCTCATAATCAGATCCTTACATTATTTATATAAAAAAGGCTCATCCCAAAAATATGCTTTCGCATCATGAATGAATTTCCTTTGTTGTTGCAGTGTCAACATAGGTGGCTAAATATCACTTACAATATAATTAACAATATCAGCATGCCATGGTATTTTTCCTCATTAATATTATAAAGTTTTTCATCATGGAAACTGTCTGTAATTTCATTATCGGTGTTAGATAATTCATGATTTTCTAATCTATACAAATGATCGGCAATTTGATTATCAGTTCCCTTCCTATCAAAAATCACAAGATCAAATTTTTGCATCAAATGTATCCATCTAATTAACCTTGGTTGGCATCCTTCTTTTGCATTAGATATTTAATAGCAGAGTGATCAGTGTGCACAACACATTTAGCTCCAATTAAATAAGATCTAAATTTGTCTAAAGCATACACAATGGTCAGTAACTCTTTTTCAATCACAATATAGTTAATTTCTGCATCATTAAGAGTTTTACTAGCATAGTATATAACTTTAAAAATCTTTTCATACCTTTGTCCAAGGACAGCTCCAATAGCATAATCACTAG
>NW_018164801.1:1515764-1516751 GCF_001263595.1 Phalaenopsis equestris
TTTAGTAATTTTTGAAAAATCTTTAATAAAACGCCTATAAAAACCAACATGTCCAAGAAAACTCCTAACCTCTCTTACATTAGTAGGTGTTAGTTTAGATATAACTTAAATTTTTGCAGGGTATGCTTCCATACCATCACCCAAAATTTTATGCCCTAACGCAATTCCTCCTGCAACAATCAATTGACATTTCTCCCAATTCAAAACAAAATTAGTTTTTTCACATATATCCAAAAATTTTTCAAGATAATTTAAGCATGCGTCAAATGATGTTCCAAATATAGAGAAATCATCCATAAATACTCCATAAATACTTTCAAATACTTTCAATCCATCATCAAATAACTTATTAAATATAGACATCATACATCTTTGAAATGTTGCAGGTGCATTACATAATCCAGAAGGAATTCTTCAAAAAGCAAAAGTTCCAAAAGGACTAGTAAATATTGTCTTTTCTTGATCCTCAAGAGCACTAAGAATTTGATCATAACTGGTATGTCCATCTAAAAAACAAAAATATTTGTGCCTAGCAAGACTTTCTACTATTTGGTCTAAAAAGGGTGAAGGGAAGTGATCTTTCCTGGTGGCAGTATTTAATTTTCTATAATTATGCAAATACGCCACCCAAAAACTTGTCTGATAGGTATTAATTCATTATTTTCTTTTGTTTCAACGGTCACTCCTCCTTTCTTAGGAACACAATGAATTGGAATTACTCATGCACTAGCTGTAATAGGATATATAATTCCTGTGTCTAACCATTTCAAAATTTCCTTTTTAACTACTTTCATCATAGGATTTAATCTCCTTTGTGAATCAACTCTTGGTTTATATTGTTCATCTAATATAATTCTGTGCATACAGATCAAAGGACTGATTCACTTAATATCAGCTAAGGTCCATCCAAAAGCTTTCTTATATCTTTTCAATGTATCTAACAGTCTTTGCTCTTGCAAATCATTTAATTTTGAAGATATAATAACA
>NW_018164801.1:1517107-1518434 GCF_001263595.1 Phalaenopsis equestris
TCAACTTTTACTAACACATCTTCTATAACTCCCTTAGGATATCTAACTGAACGATCCGCTAATTGAAGAGTTACAGAAGTAGGTGAGACTTCTCCTAATCCTAGTCTTTTGAAAATTGATAGAGGCATAAGATTAATGCTGACTCCCAAATCACATAAAGCTCTTCTATAAAATTATTCACCGATAGCACACGGTATAGTGAGACTGCCAGAATATTTTAATTTTTCAGGAAGCTTTTTCTTAATAATGGCACTATACTCTTTACTAAGTGCAACAATTTTGTTATCCCTGAACTTCTTTTTCTTGTTTAGAATATCTTTCATAAATTTCACATAATTGGGCGTCTGCTCTAAAGCTTCTATGAAGGGAATGTTTACCGTTAACTTCTTAAGAATTTCTAAAAATTTGAAGAATTGTTTATTTTGTTTGTGTTGTTTCAATCTCTAAGGAAATGGTGGTGGAAATTTCTTGGAAATTTCTTCACAGTAATTTTTATTGGTGTAAGTGGATATTCTAAATATGGGTATTAATGATAGGGTATTCATGATCCTTTTCTTTTTCGGTGTCCACTTTCTCTTTTTCAGTTTTTATTTCTTTCTGTACTCTCATTTCCAATTCTTTTTCAATTCGTAATTGTATCACTTTTATCTGTTCTTTTCCTTGATCTTTAGGATTTGGTTCCACAGTACTGGAAAAGTTCCCAATGTTCGGTTACTAAGCACAGTAGCGGTATGCCCAAATTGATTTTCAATATTCTTAATAGCAATTCCTTGATTTTGTAATTGATTTCCTTGAATTTGTGATTAATTTCCTTGATTCTGCAATTGTTGACCCATGTTTAATATCTTCTCTTTCATAGACAACTTCTTTTCCGTAATTTGAGTGTTACTGTTAAATCCTGGAGGATAAGAAGGTTTATAGTTAACATTTCCTGGGTTGGATGAATTTCCTAATGGGTTCACTGGGTTGTTTGCCCATTGTTGATTAGTAGACGAATTGTTATTCTAATTAAAATTTGGATGATTCTTCCAACCTGGGTTATAATAGTTTGAATAAGGGTTATTGGGTCAATTAATAGCATTTAAAGTCTCATATGAAGGTTGAACATCCACAAATTGCCTAGATGAATTCTCTTTCATCATAGGAGGTGTTGGAGAATAATTCATCCCATAATGATCTAGTTTCTTTGATATTGCATCAATCTGCGAAGCTAACATAGATATCGCATCAGAATCATGGATACTAGCTACTCTTTTAGGATTTACCCTTTCAGAGGGCCATTGAAAATTATTGGTAGCCATCTCTTCTATTAATGAATAAGCCTCAT
>NW_018164801.1:1518721-1519448 GCF_001263595.1 Phalaenopsis equestris
AGCTTTATCCCTCAGTGAAAAAGGAAAAATTCTAAGTCTAACAACATCGTTTGAAACTCTGTCATATTTAAAAGAAGCACACAGTTCTAAAAAACTAGTGAGGAGTAAATTAGGATCTTCATTGGGTGTACCTCCGAATTGATTGTTTTATATCATTGGATAATAACAGGTTTAAGTTCAAATGAATTAGCAGCTACATCAGGATTTTAGATAGATAAGTGATTTTCATCTGCTGTAGAATTTGCATAATCTCGTAGGGGTTGAGGTCAACATTGGTGTTAATTTTCTATTCCTTGATTGTTCATGTTGTTTTCCATTGTATCAAAATTTCTAAGTTCTCTTCTCAATCTTCAAATTTTTTTAACAGTGCGTTCTAATTCTGAATCGTAGGGTATAAGATTTTCAGGTCCAAATTTACAAATGCAATTTGAAATCAGTACACAGTCAAATAATTAACTAAAATAAGAAAATATGTTGCAGTTCCAGTAAAAATTTTCTAATAATACTAATTTGTCTGTTACTCTAATTGTGATTCTTGTTACTCACTCCCCGACAACGGTACCAAAAACTTGACAGCGACTTTATATATGTTTAAAAATATAAGTAATTAATATTGTTGCTAAAAGATTTAATTCCTCAACAACTGTACCAAAACTTAACAACAGTTATAGATTCGATAAAGATGGATGTAATAAATATTCAATAATTGTAAAGTCACACTTATCAA
>NW_018164801.1:1520161-1529013 GCF_001263595.1 Phalaenopsis equestris
AGAGAAAACTACTCAGATCTCATGGGGAAAACACAACAAAACTCGGAATTCATATATAAAATCAATGTCATACAAACCACAACAAGTAAATAAACTTATCTCTAATTTCTCCCCAAGAAAACTCCTCAAAGTTCCTCTGAATCTCTTCCTTTCTTTACAACACACAAAATTCCTCTTTGAAGCGGCAAGGAGGAAGAAATCTCTCACTTTCCCTCCACTCTTACAATCTCTCGAAGAATTCGTCACAATTTAGACACTTTAATAAACTCTCTACACATTAATGGAACCTTTCTAACCTCCAAGACCTCCACGCTCTCTTAAATTTTCAGCCAAAATTCTCTTTTAAAGTTGTGGATGAGCTTTCCTAAGAGTTTCCTATGCACCACTCCAAAATTCATCCTCATCCAAAGCCTGGTTGGACATAACTTCCGATCTCATCGTCGGTGGCCTCCAGGGCGCCGCCGGCGGAGTAAATTATTTTTGGAGCCGGGGGAAAATCTCCCCGTCAATGTCGTTGGGCTCGCCGTCGACGCCCTAGTTCAATTCTTAACGTTTTGGTCCTTTTCGCTCCAAATTTGCCCCTTTTTGCATCTTTTTGCTCGAATGACCCTAATTCAACATTGCTGCAACAAAAAATAAAAAAAATACATTTCTTTAAAGTACAATATCATCAAAAATAGTATAAAATAGGTATGAAAATCTCAACATATTTTCCTTTGGTCAAGCCACAAAAATGTTAAAGAAATTCAGAATGAAATCTAAGGATATTGGAACTTCGATCTTAATTTACTTTCAATCTGGCCAATTGATTTGTTAAAATATGTTGAGTTTTAAAACTAAAGTGAAGTTTAAATCCAAGATTCAGGGAGGTTAAAGCCCTTGGAAGTTGGGTGCAAATAAATAGGAAAATAAAATTATCGGTCGTAGAATTGGAGATTTTAGAGTGACAGACTAAAATCCCCAATTCGGTACTATTGTTTGGGTGTTGAAGTGTAGATGTTAGCCCTCAGGCAAGGGGAACGTGGGAGCTTCAAAGTGAGAGCTGGTGTCATTCCAGCCTAGCCACAGATTCAGTGAACAAGTGTAGGATTAGTCAATGTTTTTTATGCTTGGACCAAATGGTAAATAATAGGTATGCTCCTATTTGACATAATACAATTGAACTGATTCACTTTATCCATTCACTATAATTTCTTGACAAGGAGAAAGATGCTTTCTTATATATTAAATATCACATTAAAACCTTCATAAGTATAATTAGTTATTTAATTGTTATTAAAATTACATATTTATTTCAATTTCTTATTAGTGACAGTTAAGTAAATTGAATTCCATTGTTATGATTAAAGTATTGCTTTTCTAAAGTCTTAGTTCATAGTTCTAATATTACTCCCTCTGAGATCGATATCTAGGACACCATTAGAGCCCTATATTACTTGAGCGATACGTATACTTGTGCTGATATGTGTGACTTTACAATTATTGATTATTTTATACATACATCTTTATCGAATCTATAACTATTATTAAGTTTTTGGTGCGGCTGCTAAGGAATTAAATCTTTTAGCAACAGTACTAAATACTTATATTTTTAAGCATATATAAAGTCCCTGTCAGTAATTTAAACCATAAGGGAACTAAAGGAGGTTCCTTACTAGGATCGAAACCCGGATCCCACTTCAATATCTTCATGGTGGTACCTCCAATCTTAAGAGCTTGTTTTGCAAGCAATCTTGCATAGTCTTCCTGACCTGAAAGTTGGATAAGTAGATGCCTACCATCAATTATTCCAATCTGCCAATCTTCATTGAATTTTAAAGAAGCAAAGTAGTTTCTGACTAATTCCATTTTAGGGTGGCCTAGAAGAAATTTTCCTACCAAGGTAAACTTCACTTGTTCGTTTAGATTGTGGATTTCTTATGGGGAGAAATAAACAGCTGGTTCAACTTCTTTGGAACCCAAAGGATGAATACAAGGGCTGTTACCCTTTCCAGCAGCTGTGTCATGGAAGTTTTATAACAATACTACGTGATCAGGATCACTAAGAGAAATATTAGACTTACCCACCACCCTAGCATAAGTGGCCTTAGCACACTGAGCATCAGTCACTATGTCAATAGAGGTAGCCATATTAAAACTGAAGGACACACCAAGAGAGCAAACCCAATAGCAAAAGCTCCAGCAAATCACAGAAATGTCAAGAAAATCATGTGTGCTCTGGAAAGGCCAAAACTCATAGTAAAGTCCAAACCAACAGTACAAAACACCAAAGGGGAAGGAATTTCTTCCAAAAAAAATAAGGTGGCTAGAAGAGGCTTCCCACAGATGTAGA
This sequence comes from Phalaenopsis equestris, assembly GCF_001263595.1. Classification (NCBI taxonomy): domain Eukaryota; kingdom Viridiplantae; phylum Streptophyta; class Magnoliopsida; order Asparagales; family Orchidaceae; genus Phalaenopsis; species Phalaenopsis equestris. Next base: position 1,522,494 of record NW_018164801.1, read on the forward strand.
AGTAGGCCAAAACCACAACAAACCAATGGAACAATAATGCCCTCCAAAGTACCAGGGATAAGGGTCAAAGAAGCTGACTCCCAAGACAAAAGGAGGCAAGAAGAAGCACCTTTGGAAAGATAGATGTAGCACCACTCACAAAACCACCCTCAGCAGAGCTTCATGTTGCCAGAAACCCTAATACTCATTGTAAAGGGGAAGAATGTTTTCTTAAATATGAACTCTTCGTTGCAAAAACTTTGTTTAGTTTTCGTAATTTTACTTTTGAAAGTTTAGCAATTAGTTTAATTAACTTTTTCTTCTTAGTGAATTTTATTTAACATTCTCCCTATTACTTTTCACTCTATTACTTCATATTAAAATTTAGCACTTCACTTTTGTAGTTTAAAATTGTAGTTTACATTATAATCTTAAGAATTTACTAATAGGTATTTCTAACTTCTCTGTGAGATTGATATCTCAGACCCCATTAACTAGGACTCCATTAGAGCCCTTTATTACTTGAGCAATATGTCTACTTGTATTATTATTAGGAGATTTATCAATTTTAAAAAGATAAAACTATTTTCATTAAAGTTATTTTTTGTGGGATTAATTTACTATTGTATATGTCGTGTGTATTTTGTAATATTGAAATATATTTGCAAAATTAACACACTAAATCCACCCCGTATCAAGTTTTTTGTGTCGTTGTCGGGGGAAGTAATGGAAAGTAGTAGTAAGTTATTTTATAATTTGAAATATTTTTATTTCAAAGCCTTAAAAAAAGAGTGTTTTTAATTTAGTTTGAATGTTTTCCTATTTTAGTGTGTTTACTTATTTTAATTACTTATTGTGTTTATTTATGCGTAGGTAAGATCTGAAGATTTAGTGCCTTATAATTCTGAGTTATAAAGAACTATTATAAAATTTTGAAAACAACAAAAAGAGATAGATCATATTAGAAAAATGGCTTGAAATATGACAAATGCTGGAAATGAAAATGAACATCATCAGAGAACTTTAACAGATTATGCTAATCCTACAGAAGATGAAATTCATTTGAGTGTGCAAAACTCTGCTATAGTTGCCAATTCGTTTGAGCTTAAACCTGCTATTATCCACATGGTACAAAACAATCAGTTTGGGGGAACAACAACTGAAGATCCTAATTTACACCTTGTTAGTTTTCCAGGATTGTGTGCTAATTTTAAATATGATGGAGTGTCGAATGATGACATCAAACATAGACTTTTCCTTTTTACTAAAGGATAAAGCTAAGATGTGGTTAAACTTGTTAGCACCTGGATCTATCAGAGCTTAAGGAGACTTATCACAAAAAAAATTTTCTAAATTTTTCCCACCTTCAAAAACTGCTAGGCTTAGAAATGATCTTACAACTTTTTGTTATTTTGAAAGAAAATTAACTTATGAAGCCTGGGAAAGATTTAAAGATCTCTTTAGGAAGTGTTCACATCATGCATAACTAGATTGGTAAATAATTCAAACTTTTATAATGGATTTATTGGATCTCTTAGATTGTTAATTGACATTGTTGCTCGTGGATCATTAATGCCAAAACCATTTGATGAAGCATATTCTTTAATTGGAGAGATGACTACCAATAATTTTCAATGGCCCTCTGAAAGGGTAAATACAAAAAGAGTAGCTAATATTCATAAATCTGATGCAATATCTATGTTAGCTGCCCAACTAGCTGCTACATCAAAGAAGATAGATCAATACAAAATAAAAAAATGGAATGAATTATTCTCAGACATTACCCGTGCTTGAGGAAAACTCATTGGGACAAATGATAGAATCTCAATCTTCTTATGAGACCTTAAATGCAATAAATAATTTCTCTAATAATCCTTATGCCAGTTGTTATAATCCTGGTTGGAAGAATCATCAAAATTTTATTTGAAGTAACAATAAACCTAATGTTGCAAATCCCCAATGGGGAAACAATGTTGTGAACCCATTGGGAAACTCTAACAATCAAGGAAATCCAACTTATAAACCTTATTACCCCCAAATTTTAATAATTTGCAGAGTATGGAGAAAAAGTTGTCAATGGAAGAATTGATGGTGCAAATGGGAAGACAATTATAAAGCCAAGGAGCTGCAATTAGAAACATGGAAAATCAGTTGGGATGTATTGTTATTGCACTTAGCAATAGATATCCAGGAACATTACCTACTAGTGTTGAAGTAAATCCTAAAGATCAGACTAAAGAGTAAATTAAGGCTATTCAACTAAGAAGTGGAAAAGAATTGGAAAATAAAGTTAAAAAAGAAGTGGAAGTTGAACTCAAAAAATATGAGGTGGAAAATTAAAAATCTAGTGAAGATTCTCATTTTGAGTCAGAATGTCCTATTAAATCAATGAAAATCACTATAGAAAGACCACCACCTCCATTTCCTCAAGGATTGAAGCAGAAAAAGAGAGATAACTTATTTTCAAGATTTTTGGAGATATTAAGGAAACTAACAATAAACATTTCATTTTTTGAAGTCCCGCAACTGGAGTAAATGTCAAGCTATGTAAAGTTCATGAAGGATATGCTTAATAAGAAAAGGAAATTTGTAGATAATGAGACTGTTGCACTTAGAAAAAAGTATAGCCCTATAATTTAAAAAAAGCTACCTGAAAAACTTAAGTATATTGGAAGTTTTACTATTCCTTGTGCTATTGGCAAAATATTTTTTGGAAAAGCTTATGTGATTTAGGAGCCAATATTAATCTTATGCCTTTATCAATTTTCAGAAGGTTGGGTTTAAGAGATATTTCAACTACAATTGCAAATGTTTAGTTATTTGATTGTTTGATTACCTATCCTAAAGGAATTATAGAAGATGTTTTGGTAAAAGTTGATAAATTTATCTATCTTGTGGATTTCAGTGTATTAAAAATGAAGGAAGATAAAGAAATTCCTATCATTTTAGGAAGCCCATTCTTTGCCACTAGTGGAGCTTTGATAAATGTGAAAAAAAGAAAACTAATTATGAGAGTTAGTGATCAATAGTTTACATTTAATATTGCAAAATCAACGAGATACTTTACAAAAGAGCAAGTGATTGAATGCTTCAAAATGAATATTAACGAATATTTAAGCCATGAATATTTTAAGAAGACATTCGAAAAAAAATTTGAAAAGGAATTTTTGGAATATCTATATCAGGATAAAATTCAAGATGAATCTACGGAAGTGAGTAACCAAAATTTGGATTATGTTTAGAAAAATTTGAAATGTTAGATCCTATAGAAATTAATAAGAATTTGATTTCATCTAGTCAGAACCCACCTGAACTAGAACTGAAAACACTTCTTATACATTTGAAGTATGTATTTTTAAGAGATTTATCTACATGAAGCAAGAGATGATCCTCAAAGGAGATTGAATCATATGATGGAAGAATTTGTTAAGAAAGGGATTTTAAAATGGTTAGATGTTAGACTAATATATCATATTTCAAACAATGTTCGGTTAATTCCAATCCATTGTGTTGTAATAAAAGGAGGTGTGATTATAGTGAAAAATGAGAATAATGAATTAATACTAACACGACAAGTCACTGGATGGTGGATCTGCATTGATTATAGAAAATCAAATTCTGCCACCATAAAGAATCATTTTCCTTTACCCTTTATGGATCAGATGTTGGATAATTGGATAGATTGGCTGGGGATAAATATTTTTATTTTCTAGATGGATATACAGGTTATCATCAAATACCTATTGCTCGAGAGGATCAAGAGAAAATAATATTTACTAGTTCTTATGAAACTTTTGCTTTTCACTGAATGACCTTTGGACTATGTAATGCACCTACAACATTTCAAAGATGTATGATGTCAATTTTCAATAATATTAAATTTAAAGGGATTGAAGTCTTTATGGATGAATTTTCTTATTTCAAACGCAATTTGAAATATGTCAAAATCATCTAGGAAAAATTCTTGAATGATGTGAAAAGACTAATCTCGTATTAAATTTGTAAAAATGTCAATTTATGGTTGCATGAGGAATTGGGCTTCGGCATACAATTTCAGAAAATGACATGGAAGTAGATCCTGCAAAAATTCTTGTTACCTACCTCCACCTACTACTATAAGAGAAGTTAGGAGCTTTTTAGGACATACTAGATTTTACAGGAGATATATTAAGATTTTTCAAAAATTACAAAGCCTTTATGCCAACTTTGGGAAAAAGATACAAAATTTAACTTTAACCAAGATTGCCTTATGGCCTTTGAAAGTTTAAAGGAAAAACTGATCACTGCTCCTATAATTATTTCACCTGATTGGCAGAAACCGTTTGAATTAATGTGTGACTCAAGTGAATATACAATTGGAGATGTATTAGGGAAAAGATATGATAAGATTTTTAAAGTCATATACTATGCTAGTAGAACTCTTATTGATGCTCAAATTAACTATGCCACTACAGGAAGAGAATTATTAGCCATTGTTTATGCTTTTGATAAGTTTAGGTCATATCTGATTGGAAAAAAATGTGTTGTTCATACTGACCACTCAAACAATAAATATTTAATGCGAAAGAAGGTTGCAAAACCAAGATTAATTAGATGGGTAATTCTGATGCAAGAGTTTGATTTTGTAGCTTTCGATAGGGAAGGGACTGAAAATCAAATTGTTGATCATCTATTTAGGCTAGAACAGGAAGAAATTCTTGATTTAGAAAAATAAATTAAAAAAAAATTTGATGAACAACTTTATGATGTTAAAGGACGAAAAATACTTTAGTATGTTAACATTGTAAATTATATTATTAATGGTATTAAATGATATGGACTAACAAAAAAATAGGAAAAGAAATTCATTCAAGATACAAAATCTTATTTTGGGATGACCCTTATTTTTATAAATAATGCAAAGATTTAGTAATGAAACAATGTGTGTCTTACAAAGAAATTCAATAAATTATTCAAAAATGTCATGATTCTGAATTTGGAGACCATTTTATGTATGATAGAATTGTTCATAAAATTTTGCAATCTAAAATTTATTGGCATAATCTATTTAGAGATGTTGATATATATATGAAAACATGTGATCAGTTTCAGAGAAAAGGTAATATTTCAAAATGAAATGAAATACCTCTAAATTTTAATTTGGAAATAAAAATTTTTGATGCTTGGGGATTGGATTTTATGGGACCACGTTCATTTGAAAATGTTTATATATTTATTACAGTGGATTATGTTTCAAAATGGATAGAAGCACCTTGATATGATGCTCGGAGTGTTTCAAAATTTTTAATTAAAAATATTTTTATAAGATATGGAATGCTGAGAGTAATAATTATCGATGGAGGATCTCATTTTAGGAATGCAATAATTGCAAGATTGGCGGAAAAATATAATTTAATGCATAAAATTACAATTGCTTATCATCCAGAGACTAGTGGTTTGACAGAAGTATCTCATAGTGAAATTAAAAGAATTTTGGAAAAAAAGTTTGAATCCTAATAAAATGGATTGGTCTGTTAGATTAAATACTGCATTATGGGCATACAGAATAGCTTATAAGACACCTATAGGAGTGTCTCTGTATAGATTAATTTTTTGGAAGACTTGTCACTTATTGGTAGAATTGGAGCATAAAGCATATTAGGCTATTAAGAGATTCAATTTCAATGTGAAAGATGTTGGTGAGAAAAAATTACTGCAATTGAATGAGCTTAAATAAATGAGGAATGAATCTTTTGATAATGCTTAGATATATAAGGAAAAAATGAAAGAATGACATGATTGGAAGAAAATAAAAAAGGAATTTGGGCCTAGATAGTAAGTTTTACTGTATAATACAAAATTGAAATTATTTCCTGGAAAGCTGAAGTCTAGGTGGAAAGGGTTATTCAGAATTAAAAAAGTCTATCCCTATGGAGTTGTAAATATTAAAGATCTGTTGACCTCACTTTTGGTTGAGGTCTAGAAACTTCTTTAGTAGCCTACGTCTAGCCATAGGATTTTCCTATAGACTAGTCTTAGAAATCTAGAAAAGATACCCTCACCATTAAACACATATTGACCTTAACCTCTAGCATTTAGTAGGTAAGATCATTATGAGAGAATTCAAGAAGAGTTCCTATAGGATTACTTGGCCTTAGGATTGACCCTGGGTGTTGATTTGGAGTTATGATACACAATATCCTCACAATACACTAATTAAAACCAATACATGACCCAAAATGAAGATTTCATTGATCTATGGTTCATTTAGAATGGATATCTATCCAATTCTATGTGAAATGCCTAACTTGGTCTTTTGCCCCTAGGCACCTCCAAATTACCTAACTGCCATTGGGACCCAAATTTGGGCCAAAATTCCCAAATTTTGCCAAAATACCTAAAATTGATCAAAACTCATTTCAAACACTTTGAATACATCAAAATTTGCCAAAACTGACAAAAATGGCCAAATTACCAAAATGCCCCTCCATGACTTAAAAATCTAAAAATTCCAAAATTCCAAAAACTTTCCAATAAATTCCAATAAATCCAAAATATTCCC
>NW_018164802.1:0-30385 GCF_001263595.1 Phalaenopsis equestris
AAAAATTCGAAAACAACAAAAATAAATTAAAATTTAAACAAAATGGTGAATAACTTACGTAATAAAATAAATGAAAATCGATAAGGACCTTTAAAAGATTATATTAATCCAACAACATATGAAATTCATTTAACTATTCAAAATCCTGAGTTGCTGCGAATTCATTTGAGCTTAAACCTACTATTGTCCAAATGGTACAAAATAAACAGTTTGTAGGAACACTTATTGAAGATCCTAACTTATAACTTGCTAGTTTTCTTGAGATTTGTGCTACTTTTAAATATGACGCAGTGTCTAATGATGTTGTTAGGCTCAAACTTTTTCCTTTTTCATTAAGGATAAAGCCAATGCTTGGTTAAACTCATTAGCACCTAGATCTATTAGAAATTGGGGAGAACTATCACAAAAATTCTTTGCTAAATATTTCTCACTAGAAATGATGTTACATCTTTTTGTCAATTTGAATGGGAATCGATATATGAAGCCTGAGAACGATTTAAGTATCTCCTTAGAAAATGTCCACACCATGCTTTACCAGATTGGTTAATAATTCAAAATTCTTACAATGCATTAGTAGGATCACTTAGATCTATTATAGTTGCTGCTGTTTGTGGATCTTTAATGTCAAAACCTTTTGATGAAGCATACTCTTTAATAGAAGAAATGACTACTAATAATTTTCATTGGCCCTCTGAACGGGTAAATCCTAAGAGAGTAGCTAGTATTCATGAATTTGATGCAATGTCTATTTTAGCATCTCAAATTGTTACTATATCAAAAAATATTGATCAAATTGGAGTGAACTATTCTCAAATACCACCTGTATTAGAGAAAAAATAACTAGGACAAACAATTGATACTCAATCATCTTATGAAACTTTGAATGCTATTAATAATTGAAATAACAATCCTTATTCTAACTATTACAATCATGGATGGAAAAATCACCATAATTTTAGTTGGAATAATTATAACAATTCAATGACCCCCTCAAAAAATTTAAACAATCAAGGAAATCCTAATTATCGACCTTATTATCCTCCTGGATTTAACTCTAACCCTAACCCACAAGTTAAGGAAAAGAAATTAACGATGGAAGAGGTATTGTGGAATATGGAAAATCAAATACAAAATGAACGGACTGCTATTTGAGATATTAAAAAGAACATATTGCTACTGCACTTAGTAACAGACCTTCAGGAAATCTTCTAAGTTTGGTAGAAGTTAATCCCAAAGATCAAAATAAAGAACAAATTAAAGCAATTTAATTACGAAGTGGAAAAGAAGTTGAAACAAGAAAAGCTGAAACAAGAAACCAAAAAGAAACTGATGTTGATGAGGAGAAGGAAGAGATGGAAAGTGACCATAATGAAAATGAACAAACACAAGTTCCCTTAGAAAAACCATCACATCTGTTTCCTCAACAATTAAAACAGAAGAATAAAGATAAACAATTTATAAAAATTTTAGAAATCCTTAAAAATTTAACGAAAAACATTCCTTTCATTGAGACTTTAGAACAAATGCCAAATTATGTGAAATTTATGAAAGATATACTAAACAAGAAAAGGAAGTTTGCACATCATGAAACTATTCCACTTAGTGAAGAGTGTAGCGCTATTATCCAAAAAAAGCTTCCTAAGAAGTTAAACGATCCTGGTAGTTTTACTATACCCTGGCAATCAGTGAAAAATTCTATAGAAAAGCCTTATGTGATTTAGGAGTGAGTATCAATCTTATGCCTCTATCAATTTTTAAATATTTAAATTTAGGCTAAATTTCCCCTATGCCTGTAACTCTTCAGTTAGTCAATCGATCAATAACTTATTCTAAAGGAGTATAGAAGATGTAATAGTGAAAGTGGATAAATTTATTTTTCCTGTAGACTTTATAGTATTAGATATGGAGGAAGATAAAGAGATTCGTATTATTTTGGGGAGACCATTTCTTGTAATAGGGAGAGCTGTGATAGATGTCCAAAAAGAAGAATTAATAATGAGAGTTAATAATCAAGAAGTAACATTTAATATTGAAAAAACAATGAAATATTGTGCAGTAAAAAAAGACAATGAATGTTTTAGGAAGGAAGTTACTGATTATCTAAGTAATGAGCAATTTAAGAAAGTGTTTAAAGAAAAATTAAGGCAAGAAGAATATTGTGAGAATGAGAATGAAATAAAAGAAGAGAATTTAGATTATAATCAGGATAAATTTGAAACTTTAGATTTGTTGGAAAATGATGTTAAAAATCTTATTTCCTTAAGTATTAAACCACCTGAACTTGAACTAAAAGTATTACCAGCCCATCACCTGCTCATTTAAAATATATTTTCTTAGGGGATTCATCTACATTGCCTGTTATTGTATCTTCTGATTTAACTGAAATTCAAGAACAAAAATTAATAAAGATGTTAAAAAGATATAAAAAGGTTTTTGGATGGAGTTTAACAGATATTAAAGGAATTAGACCTTCAATTTGTATGCACAGACTTTTATTAGATGAACAATACAAACCTAAAGCTGATCCTCATAGAAGATTAAACCCCATAATGAAAGAAGTTGTTAAGAAAAATTTAAAATGATTAGATGTTGGAATTATATATCCCATTTCAGACAGTGCTTGGGTAAGCCCAATTCACTATGTTCCAAAGAAAGGAGGAGTGACCGTTGAAGTAAATGAGAAAAATGAATTAATTCCAATAAGACAAGTTACTGGTTGGTGAATTTGTATAGATTATTGAAAATTAAACTTAGCCACCAAGAAAGATCACTTTTCTTTACCCTTTCTAGATCAAATGTTGGATAGATTGGTTGGAAATAAATATTACTATTTCTTAGATGTATATACCAATTGTCATCAAATTCTAATTGCTCCTGAGGATCAAGACAAGACAACATTTACAAACCCTTATGAAACATTTGCTTTTCGTAGAATGACTTTTGAACTATGCAATGCACCTGCAACATTTCAAAGATGTATGATGTCAATAATTAGTAATTTGATTGAGCATGGAATGGAAGTATTTATGGATGATTTCTTTGTGTTCGGGACTTCATTTGAATTATGCTAGAATAATTTAGAAAAATTTCTAGAATTATGTGAAAAAATCAACCTAGTACTGAATTGAGAAAAATGTTAATTTATGGTTGCAGGAGGAATTGTACTTGGGCATAAAATTTCTGAAAATGGTATAGAAGTAGATCCTGCAAAAATTCAATTTATTAGAAAATTACCATCACTGACTACGGTCAAAGGAGTAAGAAACTTTCTAGGACATGCTGGTTTCGACAGACGTTATATAAGGAAATTTTATAAAATAACTAAGCCATTATGCCAACTTTTAGAAAAAGATACAAAATTTTATTTTAATGAGGAATGCATAAAAGCATTTGAATTATTGAAAGAAAAATTAATCATTGAACCTATAATAGTACCACCTAATTAGGAAAAACCATTTAAAATAATGTGCGATGCTAGTGATTACGCTATTTTAGCTGTGTTAGGACAACGACATAATAAGTTTTTAAAGTAATTAATTAAGTTTTTTAAGTAATATATTATGCTAGTAAAACTTTGAATGATGTACAAATTAACTACATTACTACTGAAAGAGAGTTATTAGCTATTGCCTATGCCTTTGATAAATTTAAACTTTACTTAATTGGAACTAAATGTATAGTGCATACAAACCATTCTGCCATTATATACTTAATGCAAAAGAAGGGTGGTAAACCAAGGTTAATTAGATGAATACTTTTATTGCAAGTGTTCGATTTTTTTGTAGTTGATAGAAAGGGAAATGCCAATCAAATAGCTAATCATTTGTTTAGACTAGAAAAAGAAATATTAACTAATTTTGTAAATAAAATTTTAGAAAGTTTCCCTGATGAACAATTATATAGTATTGATGAAACAGATACACCGTGGTATGTTGATATAGTAAATTATATTGTAAGTGATATTCTACCACCAGATATTATGAATCAACAATTAAGGAAATTTATATATGATTCAAAATTCTATTTTTGGGATGACCCATATTTATATAAACACTGTAAAATTCTAATTATTAGTAGGTGTGTGCCTTATGAAGAAACTCAAAAAATAATTGAAAGATGTCATCATTTTGAATTTGGAGGATACTTTGTAACAAATAGAACTGCATATAAAATTTTGCAAGCTGGATTTTATTGGGCTACTCTTTTTAGAGATGTTAATAAATATATCAAAACATGTGATCGATGTCAGTGAGTTGGAAATATTTCTAGAAGAAACGAAATACCTCTAAATTACAAGTTGGAAAATGAAATTTACTATGTGTGGGGATTATATTTTATGGGACCATTTATGCTTTCATTTGGAAACTTATATATATTTCTTGCTGTTACATGTCCAAATGGATTGAAGCTGTTGTTGTACCTAAATGTGATTGTCGGATTGTTTCTAAATTCTTAAATAAAAAATATTTTTACAAGATATGGAATCCTAGAGTAATTATTACTGATGGAGGATCCCATTTTAGAAATAAGAGAATCAAGAAAATGATAAGGAAATATGATATTATGCATAGATTCTCTATTGTTTATCATCCTCATACTGGCGGTCTAGCAGAAATATTGAATCGTGAAATAAAATGAACTTTAGAAAAGGCTGTAAATCCTTATAAATTAGATTGGTCTGTTAGATTAAATACTGCATTATGAGCGTACAAAACTGCTTATAAGACTCTTATAGGAATTCCCCATTCAGACTTATTTTAGAAAAACGTGCCACTTACCAGTAGAATTGGAGCGCAAAGCCTATTGGGCTATTAAGAAATTTAATTTTAATCTAAAAAATGCTCGTGAGAAAAGATTACCGTAACTCAATGAACTTAAGGAGGTTAGAAATAAAGCATATGATAATGTAAGAATCTATAAGGAGAAAATGAAAATATGGCATGATCGAAAGATTATTAATAAGAATTTTGAAACTGGACAAAAAGTTTTATTATATAATACAAGAGTGAGATTATTTCCAGGAAAACTAAAATTCAGATGGTTATGACTATTTAAAGTGATTAAAATATATCATTATGGAACTATTGTTATTAAGGATCCTAAAACTGGAAAAATATTTAAAGTTAATGGGCATCGATTGAAAAAATATTATGAAGGACACATACCCCAATTTAAGGAAATTTTAATGTTAAGTCAACCCAACTAAACCAATGGTATGTCGGGCTAACGACGTTAAACTAAGCGTTTTATGGGAGACAACCCATATATGAATCTTTATATTTATATATTACTATTTTGTTAATAAATATGTTTATGTATTAGGAAATAATAGTATTTTTAAGTTCTACACAATTTTATATATCATAAATTAAGACAAATATCGATATTGGAGGAAAATTTGGAATCAAATTGAACAAAAAAATTTCAGACGCAAATTTGGCCTCTGGCGCCGACGGCGCCAGAATGGGCGCCAACAGTGCCATCGGGAGCACTGACGGCATCCCAGGCATTTTTCACGTGCTAAATGGTTATGACAGACTTTGGCGGGATTTCTCTCCATAATAACCATCGAGAGGTGTTTTTAAAGTCCTAAAAACTAACTTGGATGTCCAGAAACTTCCTTATTTCGAATTCTATGGCTTTTAATTCTAGAAATACTCAATGTATGGAGTTATTATTAGAAGAAAGTTTATCATTTTTGATAAGTGTTTAAGAACTAAAGCAAGTGTTAGCCTTCAGAGGAAGGGAATGCACCTAATTTCATTAACGAAACACTCCTCCGTGGAATTAAAAAACTAAAGCAAGTGTGAGCCTTCAGGGGAAGGGAAGTGGGTGCAAATAAATAGGGAAATATACTTTGTTGGGCGTAGAATTGGAGATTTTAGGGTGACATACTAAAATCCCTAATTTGGTCTTAGTGTTTAAGAACTAAAGCAATAGTTTGGTCTTAGTGTTTAAGAACTAAAGCAAGTGTTAGCCTTTAGGGGAAGGGAAGTGGGAGCTATGGAGTGAGTCAATATGCTCCCAGCCTAACCGCAGATTTAGGGACTAAACCTAAGATTAGCCAATGATTCTCTATAATACTGAATCAGGGTAGAGAATTAAAACTGCTCCTATTTGACACAATACAAATTCAAACCCAAAATTCATTGTAGTGGGAAGGATATTTTCTTAAATTTGAACTCTTAATCACAAAACTTTATTTAGTCTTAGTAAATTTAACTTTAAAATTTAGAAATTAATTTAGTAAACTTAGTTTCGTTAGCATACATTAAAACCACTTTAATCAACCTTCCAAACTAACTTATAGTAGTAGACTAGAATTAGCTTAAGGGATTTCTTACCTCGCTTCTTCGTGGGATCGATATTGGGGTTTTTAAAGAAAGCGCTATATTACTTGAAGTGATATGTGCACTTGCGTAGAACCCATGGTGTGTGAAATATTTGTTATATTTTATAACATTTCAATTTTGCACATTAACTACTTAATATAAATTGGGTCAAGCTATTGGTCATATTTTTAAAACTAAATTACTGCGTAATTTCAGGACTGGTCAAGTTTTTGGCACTGTACCCGGGACTTAAATTGACATAAAACACGCAGAAAAATAGCATGCCCTAGGGGCGCATCCTTTACCTATAAGAAAATATAAAAATATTCTTCTGTAAAGTGTATTTTTATCATAAAAATATCAATACATAAAAGAAAATTAAGCATACTTTACTACACATCAAAATCCACCAAACTTAAATATTACTTATCCTCAAGTAACACAAGAATCTTACAACAAAATCTAAATCTATTAATTTGAGGGAATGAGTTTCATTACAAATTTCAACAATTTTACCTTAGGAATGTCATAGTGTAATTTTAGAAAAACTCAGGTAAATTAGCTTAGAACTAGAGTATAAGAAAACCTTGTATTCAACTTATAATCTTGATTTTCCACTTACATAAGAAACCATTGATACTTGTTAAACCTAGGGGCCTTAGATGGTATAAAAAATAGAACTTTATCTTTCTGTTTGAAAAGACTGACTAATACTCTCGAAATACAAGCAAGCTTAAAAATGTAATGAAGTTTTTACTTTAAAAAGAATCTAGTGAAACCAATTTTTTATTAGGCTTCTCCTCAATTAATATATATATATATATATATATGTATATATTATATATATATATATTATTTCTTTTGCTTTAGGATATTTTTCAATCCTTAAAATATCTATAGGAGGATTACTATATCTGGATAGCCTTTAATAATTTTAAATTTCACTATCATCTCCCTAAAGTAAAACATATCACTCTCATTCACTTTTAAGACCACTAAAAATTGTAACTATTAATTGAAATTGGGATTTTAATAGTGGCTCAATTCTTATAAAATGTATAACTAAAGATCTAAGTGTTTCAAATATACAACTATTTTAAAAAGAAAGTAAAATCATTTTTCTACATTTTTAATTACAAGATAAGTAAACTCTTGTATAGTCTCATTTACATCAAATTTCAAGTAAGGATAGTATGTCATTTCCTTAATCAAAATTGAAGTAACTTAAATTTAACATCACATACCTCAAATCATTTTAAAACATAACAATTTAAATGTAGGTTACTAAGGACAAATAAAGTTATGCCTTTAAATATTTTCCTCCCCCCTTAAACATTATTTTTAGCATACATAAGAATTTTAAAAAAATATAGGCAGAGAGAAAATAGTTCATAAGTACATTATATCACATGTGTCTATCATAAACATTTATAGGTATACATAGGAAAGATTAATTATGCATTAGCATGCAAATTGTAGCTAAATAGAGTTAGATTGAAATTGTAACAGAAAAAGTCTATATAAAACAACAAATAGATAAATAGACATATACACAACAAAAATACAAAATATCTAGAGATTACATCCATAATAGTAGTAGAGAAAATAAAAAAGTGTCCAGTACATAAGAAAATATAAAGAATACATTAGCAACAACAATAGGAAAATAACAAAAATAAGCACAAAAGCAATATGAAGGAAAGCCCTGTGTATCGCCTCTAAATCATTGAAGAGGAGTCAGAAAGGAGGACTTGCGAAAATGACCTAAACTGGGTCAGTCTAAGCATTTTTATCGAACTGGTAAGACCGACGCCTAGCACCACAATAGTGGCGCCAAGGCGTTTCCCTTTCTTTTGATGTGGTGCCTTGGTCTAATTTATATTGGCACCTGGCGCCAGTTCAGCTCCTGGCACTTTGGTACCAAGGGCACTAGGGTCTACATGCATGACCCATATTGGTCCCTATTATTTAAATTTAATTTTTTTTATCCTCCCCAAGTCCTTCAACACACCAATAAGCACACAAACACCAAAGATAACTGAGGATCACTCATCCTCCTTCTCATCACATCTCCCTTCTTCAATTCCTCATTTCCAACAAAATTTCTTTCAAATAGTTGCTGAGGGCTTTAAGATGTTTTTGTAGGATCAATCCTTTGGAAAAGATTGTTCCTGATCTATTGACTTATGCGTTGCCAACCTCAGGTGTTACCTTATTTTATAAAATACACACCACTAACAATTCAATGACAAGATCATCTACATGATCCTCTAAAAGCTGGTTTATTGAACCAACCTGATAGTAGAACAAGGTCAGAAATATTAAGTAACAAATTGAAATAGACTTGTCCAATGTACATATTCAACATGCGTCTGGTAAATTTTTATGTTTGATTAAGAATTAGGATGTAGAGGATTAGGTTAATCATTTTACTTTCAGAGATCATAAATAGGTCTAGTCAACTTTGAGAAGACTAAGAAATCACCTCCTCATATCACACAGAAATCAAAGCAGTCCACTCACAAACCTAAACATCAACACACGAATGCAAACAATTCACACCTTAAAAAACAACAAACACAACACACTAATAACAACTACGAACTTGGGGCCTCCCAAAGGTTACTTAGTTTAATGTCCTTAGCCCGATGAATCCAGATATTTACTCAGGTTGACCCAATATTCAGACCTCATTAACCACAGGCATTTCACCACCTAGGTAAGGATTAAGTCTTTGCCCATTCACTTTGAATACCAGGTCATTAAAATAAATTTCACCCAAAAGATAAAATTTTACTATAGTAAATGATCTTGACCACCTAGACTTAAGTTATTCAAGAAATAATTCCAATCGTGTGTTATATAATAAAAGCTCCTGTTCTGGCTCAAAATCTTGCCTAAGAATCTTTTGATCATGTAATTTTTTATTTTCTCTTTATAAATCTTAGAATTTTCATAAGATTTTTCTGTAATTTATCAAGTTCATTTAACTACATTAATATTTTCTCACCAGCTTCTTTCATATTAGAATTGAATTCCTTAATAGCCCAATAAGCTTTATGTTCTAATTCTATAGGTAAGTGACAAGTTCTATCAAATATGAGCCTACGTAGAGACATTCCTATACGATTTTTATAAGTAGTCCTATAAGCCCATAACACATCATCTAATCTCAATGACCAGTCCTTCATACTAGGATTGATAGTTTTCTCTAAAATTCTTTTGATTTCCTTATTTGATACTTATGTTAAACCACTTGTTTGAAGATAATATGCTATGGCTATCCTATGTTTAATTCCATACATAGTAACTAATGTCTCAATTATTCTATCCTTGAAGTGGCTCCCCCCATCACTAAGGATTACTCTAGGCATACAAATCTACTAAATATATTCTTCTTTAAGAATGTAGCTAAATTTTGAGCATCAAAATTTGGAAGAATTACTATCTCAATCTATATTAAGATATAGTTCATAGTTATTAGAATCTATAAATTTCCTAACGATGGTACAAAGGGACCCATAAAATCTAAACCCAATACATTAAAAATTCCAATCTCTAAAGTAAAATTTAGGGGCATTTCATCACACTTAGAAATATTACCTACTTTCTGGCATCTATCACAAATTTTTATATATATATTCACGTCTCTAAATAGAATATGACAAAAAAAATCTAAATTGTAAAACCTTAAAAGCAATTCTATCAACGTCAAAATGTCCCCCAAATTCTGAATTTTGATATTTCTTAATAATTTCAAGGGTTTCTTTTAAGGGTACATATCTCCTAATCGTCCTATCCTTGCATTTTCTATAAAGGTATGGGTTGTTCCGAAAATAATATATGGATTGTAGATGAATTTCTTTTGTTAATGGTATGTCAATCCATAGAGCATAACACATTAACTATAATATTTAATATGTTACCATACAATGGAATGTGTATCACTCAGTAATGTCAAACAGTTGCTCATCAACAAAATTCTCATTAATTTCATCTTCATTAGTATATGAATCTCCTTGATCAAATCTTCATAAATTCTCCACTATTTGATTATCTGAAATCTTCCTATTCACCACTTTGGCATCAAATTCTTGCATCAAAAGGATCTATCTAATCTATCTTGGTTTAATATCCTTTTTTGACATAAGATATCTAATAGTAGAAATTTCGGTATGAAAAATACATTTTATTTCAATCAAAGGGCCTAAATTTATCAAAAGCATATACTTTAACCAATAAGTCCATAGTAGAGGTATGATTTTTACTAGCATAGTATTTAGCTCCAAACATTTTATCGCATCGTTGTCCTAAAACTGCCCTGATAGCATAGTCACTAGCATCACTCATTAACTAAAATGATTTCCCCCAATCATGTGAAACAATAACAGAAGCAATGGCCAATTTATTTTATAGAATATTAAAGATATTTAGGCATTCATGGTAAAAATTAAATAGAATATCTTTTTTCTAATAGATGGCATAGTGGTTTGGTGATTTTAGAAAAATCTTTAATATATCGTCAATAGAATCCATTATATCATAGAAAACTTTTAACTCACCTCGCAGTAGTAAAAAGAGGTAGTTTTTCAATAACTTGAATCTTTGCTGGGTCTACTTCCATGCCTCTTTCAGATATTTTATGTCCTAAGACAATATCTCCCAAAATCATGAATTGGCACTTCTCCCAATTTAGAACCAAGTTGGTTTCTTCACGGTGTTTCAAAACCTTCAATAAATTATCTAATTAAGAGTCAAATGAAGGAACTGACATTAAATAGTCATCCAAGAACACTTCAATTCCTTTCTCAAGTTGGTCACAACAAATAAACATCATACACCTCTGAAACGTAGCAAGTGTGTTACATAACCCAAAAGACATTCTTCGAAAGGAAAAAGTCCCATAAGGACTTGTGAATGTTGTCTCGTCTTGATCTTCAAAAGCTATAGATATTTGATGATATCCATAATATCCATCTAAGAAGCAAAAATATGAATGGATAGTTAGCCTAACCAACATCTGATTCAGAAAATGTAGCGGAAGTGATATTTCTTAGTGAAAGAATTTAATTTTCTATAGTCTATACATATTCGCCACCATGTGACATGTCTAATTGGAATGAATTAATTTTTTTCATTTAAATTCACCGTTGTCGTTGTCTGCTCTTTCATATATATGTATATATATATATATATATAGACACACACACACACACATGCATATATACCACTCAAAATTTTGGCATTAGAACTCGGTACAAAAACATGCTTCACGAAGAGTATCCAAAAAAGGGAGGGGGAGAGAAGAGAATGGTCTCGAAGGTGAAGATCAAAATTAAAGCCTGAATGAGGAAGAAGATCCAGACCTTAATGTGGGGAAGGAGCAGGAAAAGGACCCGTTCTCTCTTCATCTCCCCTCCTTTTATACATATCGGGGAAGAAATAAACTAATATCAAAAAATATATGTCATCCGTTTGATCTGCGAAACCATTTATTTGCCGATAAGTTCTCATATTTAATACAAAGAATTAAATAGGGTTTATGTTAAGCTGGGTTCGGACAGGCTTCCTATAAGAGCAAGCCCCTATAGTTAATTACATCTTAAATGACCGAATTCACTTAAGAAAACTCTCGATAAAAATCAAGAAATATTGTTTTCAAAGATGTCAAAAGGATAGGACTTTTCAACGAAATCAGACAAAGAGGTTTGAAAGGGGAATACCTCAAATTTGGAACATTTTGTTTTTGGAATCCAAAGAAGGAAGAACTAGGGGATGTCATAGATCTGGAGGAGAACCTCGGTGACTTCCCAAGCTACCCTATGATTTTGCTTCAGTTTAAAGGAGAAATTATTAAGTATTTCATCCTGCCAATCGGGAATACCTCAAATTTGGAACATTTTGTTTTTGGAATCCAAAGAAGGAAGAACTAGGGGATGTCATAGATCTGGAGGAGAACCTCGGTGACTTCCCAAGCTACCCTATGATTTTGCTTCAGTTTAAAGGAGAAATTATTAAGTATTTCATCCTGCCAATCTTATTAATTTGGGCTTATATTTGTGTGAAACGATCACACAAATAGCCTAGAAGATATGAAGATTTTGGTCGTAACGAACAACAATCTCAGAATCTTAAGACAAGTTAGAGCTGATATTGAAAAGTAGAGCTATACAAAGGCCTAAAGATAAGGTGAGGGTTTACGTTGCATAAGCAAACTACCTCGAAGTCCTATGGCTTGGTTGTTTAATTCTAAGAAAGGAAATTGGTTTAGCTGATGTAGACGTGTTTTGCTGTTGAAGATGGTCGTGCTGCCCACCGTGCTAGCTCCAAGCTCCTAGCCATGATGACTTTAAGTTTTCTAGTGTGTCATGTTATGATGTCAAATCAGATGTCCTTATGGTTGTAGTTATCTAAATCTAATGGGGCATATTAAAGTTGATCATAATGACACCGGTTAGGATCCTACGGTTCCCTCGTTCCGGTACCACTATTTTTTATTGGATTCACTTAGTCCAAATGAATTTACTAAACTTAACTTAATGAGTTCCATACTGTCATTTAGACTGTGGGAAGCCTTGTTAACAACCGTAGGTTACCTCCTCCAAGAGATTCACGATGATCTGATAGAGATGTCTTAATTTAGTTGTAATTGCTGTTTTGTGATGTTTATGATTAAATTTTGAGTCGTTTTATATTTTGAATGTTGTGGCGGTGAATTTTATCTTGGTTGATTTTAGTTTTGGTTTTGGTTTTGCGGCTATCCTAGCAATTTTAGTTTTCATGTAGGGTGGCATCATTGTTTAACATGCAGGTTTGTGTTTTTTGTTCATATATGCAAGTGAGTAAGTACAGTAATGTACTGAAAAGTAAAGTACAGGAAACTAGAAATGCAGGTAAAATAAAAGCGTACCTGGATAGTCTTTCCGTCATCTTCAACTAAAACTCAAAATGCTTGTGAGAGCATTTATATTGGTAAACCCCCATTAATTCATCTCTCTTTTTCTTGGCTATGGGGGTGAGGTTCAAATAAAATAGCTTGGGGTGGTTGGCATGGCCTTCATTTTGGGTGCAATGTGAAGCTTAGGTGGAGGACTTCAAGATGTTACACACCAATCAGAGCTAGACACATTGGATGGGTGAAATTGGGTTTGAAATTTGGCTTGGGGCTCTCAGTTTTGGATCTATGATGACTAGGGTGGCTGGCCATGGTAGGGGAGGTGGCTAGGAGGGTAGGGGAGCCAGAGGGACATTACCAACAATTAATTTGGGCTGGTGATGGGTTTTGGCAAAGATCTCTTTGGCTTAAGCAATTTAGGAAACAAATCCCTTGATTTAGGGGACCTTTGGTCCATGGCTCATCTAGGGTGGGTTAAGTGAGTGTACTTTGGTCACTAGGGTCCAAAAATTGACTGTAGAAGTCTTGCCTTGGTCAATTTGACATGGCTAGGTCAATTTTGGTGCATTGGTTCAATTTGACATGGTGTTGACCTCACTTTTGGTTGAGGTCTAGAAATTTCTTTAGTAGCCTAGGTCTAGCCATAGGACTTTCCTATTGACTAGTCTTAGAAAACTAGAAAAGGTACCCTCACCATTAGAAGGATTGAAATTAATTTGAGTCCAATTGGGTTTCAATTTGAAGGATTTTGGAATTTGGGTCAATTTGGGCATGTTGGACTAAACTTGGGTCTAGGTTGGGCTAAGGTTGGGATAAGTCCAAATTGATTATTTATAATGGTCTATATGAACATAGTAAAGAGTTTTCAACATAAATTGGGTGTCAATTTTGAGATTAGGGCAATCAATTTGGTGGAATTTGGATGTATGGCCAATTTGGGGCAAATTTGGGAATTTTTAGGCTTGGGTTAAAATTGAATGCAATTGAGGCTTCATCAAGGCTAATTGAAGGTCAATTTTGGTGTGTATGATTGCTATGAAGAGTTTAGGATTCAAATTGGGGGAAATTTGGGCCATATTGATGGACATTTAAGGTGAATTTAGGGAAATTAGGCCTTTAAAGGCAATTTGAAGGTTTTGGTCAAAATGGTCAAATGGGCCAAATTGGATTCAATTGAAGGGTACAAATTGGTTTTGGAGACATTTGGAGTGATTTTGAAGGCTTGGGGAAATTTTGGGGTGCCAAGGGTATTTTTGTAATTTTGGCCATTTTTGGGGTATTTTGGTAAATTTGGAATTTTTGTGTAGTTTTCGGTAACTTGGGTATTTTGAAAAGGTTTAAAATAATTTTTGGACAAATTTGGGTATTTTGGGTGGATTTGGAAATTTTGGGAATTTTGGCCAAATTTAGGGCTCCATGGGTATCTAGATAATTTGGGGGATTTTGGGGCAAAAGGCCAAATTGGATATTTTTTATAGAATTAGGGTGCCAACCACCCTATATGATCCATGGACCAATGGAATCCCCATTTGGGTCCTCTATGTACTGGTCTTAGCTAAAATCAAGCCTAGGCTTAGCGGGTTTAGGGGACCATTTACTTGAGTCTCCAAAAAGATCAAGGGATCAAAGTCAACAAATACTGGGTTTAGGGTTGTGAGTGATTGTGAGTGAGAGTGAGTTTAGTGAGCAAAATTGAGTGCCTTAGCCCCAGACTAGCACCCAGGGTTAACCTTGAGGTCAAATAGTCCTATGGGAACTCTCCTTGAGCTCCTACATAATGACCCCACCTACTAAGTACTAGAGGTTATGACCAATATGTGAAGCTTTAAGTCGAGTAAAGAAGAGGGTAGAATTTCTAATGATGAGGGTTCCTTTTCTAGTTTTCTAGGAATAGTCAACAGGAAATTCCTATGGCTAGACCCTAGGCAACTAAAGAGGAAAAACTAAACCTCAACCAAAAGTTAGGTCAACAACCGTAACTCCCCCTTTCTTAAGAACACGGTGAATAGGGCTAACTTAGGCACTATATCATATAGGATAGATAATACCAGCATCGAACCACTTCAATATTTCCTTTTTAACTGCTTCTTTCATAATTGAATTTAATATTCTTTGAGGATCCGCTCTGGGTTTATGATTATCTTCTATTAGAATCCTATACATACATATAGAAGAACTAATCTATTTTATATCTACTAAGGTCCATCCAAAAGCTTTCTTATAATTCCTCTAAATATCCATTAATTTCTTTTCTTGTGAATGAGTCAAATCTGAGGATATGATAATTGGTAATGTAGATGACTTCCTAAATAAATATACTTTAAGTGCATGAGATGCTCCTTCATATCAAGTTTAGCAGCTTCCTCAACAGAAGGAATAATAGGTTTATAACTTTTTTTGTATCTAAATTCTCAAAACTCTCCTGAAAAATTTTTTTTTATAAAAAATCAATAGAGCTAATTAATCATGAAAGTCTAGAATTGTTTCCTCATCCCAATCATGCTCTGCCTATTTATCTTCATAACTATACCGAAAACGGCTACTACTTAAATAATCAATTAAATCCATCTGAAAACATGTATATTCATTTCCTTTAGAAGGATACTTCATAAATTTTAAAACAATGAAAGTTATTTCCCGAACATTTACCCTCATAGTTAATACACTTTTTTGCACATCTATCATAACTCATCCAGTAGCTAGGAAATGTCTGCCTAAAATGATGAGAATTTCTTTATCTTCCTTCATATTTAAGATAATAAAATCCATAGGAAATAAAAATTTATCCACTTTAACTAAGATAACTTCTATAAATTGTTTTATATAAGTGATTGATCGATCAGCTCACTGAAGAACTACAGTAGTAGAAGACTAAAGTTCATGAAAGATAGACAATTGCATAAGGTTTATACTTGCTCCAAGTTAACACAAAGCTTTTCCATAAAATCTTTCTCTGATTGCACAAAGAATCGTAAAGCTCTGAGGATCTATAAGTTTTTTAGGAAGCTTTTTTTGAATGATAGCACTGCACTCCTCTCTGAGCGCAGCTATCTCATGTTTTCCAATCTTCCTCTTCTTTTTAAGAATGTCTTTCATGAACTTTATATAACTGGGCATTTGTTCTAGAGCCTCAACAAAAGGAATATTAATATTTAGCTTTTTAAATACTTCCAAAAACATTAAAAATTGTTGATCCAATTTTTGTTTTTGAAATCTTTTATGAAATGGATGTGGTGTTTTTTTAAGTTAATCTTGGTTGGAGAGAGGTTTTTTCTAAGAATTTGGAAATATTTTTCAGCAGTTTTTTAGGTTTTACAGTCTCCCTTTCAACTTTAACATCTTTTTCAACTACATCCTCCAATTATTTTCCACTCCTTAATTGGATAGATTTCACATACTCAATATTCTTCTACTTAGGATTAATCTTAGTGTTGCTAGTAAGAGTTTCTTGGGGTCAATTGCTAAGTGAGTTAGCAATCCATCTAAATTGATTCTCTATGTTCCTAATTGTTGCACCTTGACATTGTAGTTGATTCCCCGTCTGCAATAGAATTTCCTCCCAAGACAACTTCTTTTCCTTAAATTATGGGTTAGTGTTAAATTTTGAAGTATAAAAAGGTTTACAGTTGGTGTTGTTGACCTCAGTTTTGATGAGGTCAAATTCTTCTCTTTAGGAACCTATGATCAAGCCTTAGGACTTTCTTATGGACTATCTTAGAGGACTAGTGTGATAATCCAAAGCTCACATAGAAATTAAATATAATTTATGACTCCTTCTGTGAAGTCCCACCTGAGTGGTCAAAAGCAACCAAATATCATTTGGGATGGCTAAAACCAATATGTGAAGACTCAAGAGTGAGCTCCTATAAGTCAAATCATGCCTTAAGACAACCTTGAGTGGCTTAGGTTTTTTTTCACACACACCTACACACACTCAAACCCATTAAGTTTTTCACATACCCCAAACACTGAAATCACATACATTGGACCTACTTCCTTAACAATTTGGGGAGCTCATATGGGTTGTCCCAAGCCCTTAGAATTTGGTTAAGATGGCTAAGACCGACTTGTGGAGACTTAAGAATGAGTCCTCATTTGGTGTATTATGATCCCAAGATTGCTAATCGTGACATGCATGATCAACTTGCCAAATTTCTCTAAATTTTCTAAATGTCCCCGAAATTCTCCAAAATACCCAAGTTAACCCCAAATTAAAACCCTCCAAATTCCAATGCCAAATTCAAATTCTATTTCACCAAAAACCAAATTAAAATCCAAATTTCAATTCCAAACCCCAAAACCCCAATTTTGAGCCAAATGTTCAAATCCATACCAAAATTCCACCAAGTTCAAAAGTTCATCAAATTTGGCTTGCACACCATTTCAAATATACCAAACCCAAAATCATTTTTCATGACAACTCCAAAGTCCTTCAAGCCCACTTCCCAAGCCAAAAATCAATTTTCCTTAACCCATCCTAAAAGCCAAAAAATTAATCTCTTCATACAAAAATTAAAAGCCCATAAATTGAGCCCAAATTTCAATTTCCATTAAAGCCCACATGTCAAATTCTTTTTCATCATTCATTTAATCAAAATCATACACCATGATACCCCACATCATGCATCCATTTATAAACCCATCCATTTTTTGTCCCATGGATTTCTCTCACCAAATTTTCAAAATCACCAAATACCTTCTCCGTGAAAATTACCCATGGCCTTGTGCATTTCATGAAACCACTCATGGGGGCCATCCATAAGCATCACATGGCTCATGTACCCCAAAGTGATAAAAGGAAGTCCTTCTTTCACCTTCTACTAAAGTGGCCTAACCAAAACCCTAATCCCACCAAATGTATGTTTCCCCTGCCAAATCAATCACCCAAGCCCCTAGAAGTTGACCCAACAATTCCAACCACCTTGGACATGACCCCAAGACATTTCCTTGGGGTTCAACCCATGGTTAACCTAACCTAACACAAACCCATTGCCCACTTTGAAAAATTGCAATTACTCATGCATAGACCAAATTGACTTCACATCTTCCCAATTACGACCTCCCACAGTGTGGAGGTGACTTTGCCTAGCTGGTTGGCTGCCCATAGCTGCCGGAAAATACCAAGCTCGTAAAGGCCCCCATGACCAAAACTCAAAATTTGAACTCTCTGAGGTGGCTCACTCCCATTAGATATTAGAGCCTCTCTTCCCTCCACCTAAGCGCCATTTTTGTCATTCTGGCCAGCCCAATTGGCCACACTTTCCTTGCCTATAAAAACACCACCACTTCACGGCCAAATAGGGAGAGTGCATAAGACCTTAGCAAAGCCCAACCAAATTGTTCCCAGATCTCCTCAAAACCTCACAAAGATCATACCCATCATTGTCAAACCCTCAAACCGACCACAAAACCTCAATTTCAAAGCTTAAGTTTAAGGCATTTCTCGGCCTTGGAATCAACCTTCACCAAACTCAAAATTAACCATCCCAAAAGCTTCACAACACTCCAAAAAAACTTCCCCAATCAAATCCCCATCAGCTTGAGCCCTCTAATATAGACCTAGACCATTTACGAGCCACCATGTGTCCCAAAACATTCATAGACCTAAATAAAAATCAATTTGAAGCTTGGATGACATTCGTGGACTCAAGGAAAAGGTCAAGAACAAACCTAATTGAGGCCTCACCTCTTGGGCAAAGGTATAACTTGAAACTTCTCATTTTTGGCTCATTTTGGACCTTTATGAAGAATATTTACATTTCATGTGTACAAACCACACTTAATTTGGTTGAGTATTGAGCGATATCTTAGGGTTAGAACACGAATGGTTCTCAAGTTAAGGTGATCAGGGATGACAAACAGACGTCATCCGTTTTTGCGTGTATTGAAAGAGAAATTGGGATCGAGTCAGACGAGTGAGCAGAATGCGAAATGCGGACAAGCGCAGTAGGTGATGTGGAAAGTGCAACCAATTGGGGTGCGCCACGTAGGAGTTCAGAGCTATTGAGGATGACGGGGCGCTGCATGTGATAAGTAGAAATTAGTGTATTTTGGAAGTATTTAATTATAGAAACTTTAAAAATTGATATCTTAGTGTAGAAAAATCAAAAAAATAAAGTCAAAATACCTATGTGTTCAGTGAACAAAGGAGAATTTATTGAACCAAAATAAAAAAAAATAATTATCAAATATTTTATTTTTAATTAATTAAAAACTCCAAAAGAAAATTTTATTATAATTATTTAAACAATTGAATTTATATGCTAAAATATTTTTTATTAATTAGGTGAGGAAATGTATAATGTAATTCAAAGAACAAATCATATAAATTTTAATTTAAACTTTATCGTCAATAAAAATTCCCATGACATCAATTAGAAGCAAATTAGTAATTAAAATAAAGCCATATGGTGAATAATATGATGAATTTATTCTTAGGATAATTTAGGAGAGAGAATATAAATAATAAAAATAATCAAAAAATAATAATTTACATATTTTGTTAATTTTATGCTTAAATAATGGGCTAATTTATATGCCATGGATAATGTGACATTAACTCAACTAAATAAAGTCAACTTTAAGTCTAGTTGAATAATTCGTAGGTTAATGTAAGTGATAAACTTAATTATCCAAAATAAATGTCATTGAATTTTAATTGACTAGAGATGAGTTTTGATTTTCAAATAAATGAGATAAAATATGCAAAATTATAATAAATTGATTTTAAAGTTATTTTATGATTGTGAGAAAATATTTATTTAACATTTTTAGTAAGATTAATACACTAGTCTCTCGCCTCAATTATTCTTCTATTCCTTTGGGCTGAGTTTAATTTTAATCTTGAAATATCTGTAATGAACTTTAGCATCATCTATACTACTATACATAGGTTAATTATCATCGAAGAACATAATGTTATAACTCTTAGGGGTTAACACTTGGATGATTACATGATTTGCAAACCTCAAAGGATGTTCATAACATAACTCATTATCACTTAATTTCCATAAAAAAAACAAAAAACTTACATGCATTGCTAAGAGTACTTGTAGAATATGGCAAGTGCTTACAAAAATTTTTAATCAAAATTTGGATGTAGATATTAGGGTTTAAGGACTTGAAACTAGTTGCGGTGCTAGCCAAATTGACCCATAGTCCATAGTACATCTATTATAGTATGGCCTCAAAATTCAAAGGCAGATCATCCAAGCATAAATTCATGGAACATGCCAACGTGCATTCAAATGCATAGGAATATAACAAGGAAGATCAAGTGAAAAGGTGGATATCATTGCTCAGAAAGAATGCTCTCTACAAACATCATATGTTGGAGAAACCCTAACATCATATTGACTAATAGCCATAATGACTTTCATGAGTTTGCCATCTATTTAAACATAAAATTTAGAAAAAGGAGAAATGGGCAAACCCATAGAAGGGTGCCTCCATCACTAATGCTTGCCCATAATTTCCATGTAGTCATCTCATTATGCATGTTAATGGATATCGTATTTGAGGTAATAAAAATCATATATATTTTTTGTGATAAAAGCCTAAGAAAATCAGACCTCACATGGGTGACCATAGTCTTGACAGTAAGGATTGCAGGAAACTCAAAAATACTATACAAGAATACATACACGCCATAAATTTGATGTGGTTGATTTTTATTGATCTAGGTATATGATCCAATAAAGAGCCAATCACTAAAGGAAGAAACGAGTTGATCTCTATTTACATAACTCACAATGTTAGATTCCTACTTGCAATCATAGCGTGAAAGGAAGAAGCTTCAAATCAAGCTAGCCTCCTCATATAACCAAGACCAGGGGAAGTGAATTCAACAACACCAATGCAAGCCTAGTAATTGATGTAAACCCAATCATATTCGCTAAAGTCGATAAGTCGTTAGCCTATAAGTCATTCAATTTTGCAATTGTAGTGATGACCTTAACCATCAACCAAACAAATTAAAAGGATATCGATCAACATAAGAAGTTTGATCAACATAAATCCTTAAGAGCATATTTAAGAAAATGAAGATTGAGAGAATTTATCTATCTTAAAATATAGGCAACATATTTGAATTCTATATGGAAAGGAAAGAAACAAAAGTAATAAACACTCTACCAATTTCTTGGGGGTAAGAAAAGTCCCATCTTTCTTTTGTTTTTGTATGTTCATTTTATCATAAAAGCTTTATTGCAATCTCTCCCGGTTTTCCACCACCATGTGAAACAATAACAAGAGATAAATATAGCTTAAAACAGAAATTTAAGATAATGTACCACTTCATTTCAGTCAACAAAAAAATTGCCATATAACTGCAAGTAATAAGGCGCCATTGTTTGCAGGCTTTCACACTCCACCCTAACGGTCTGATCTCAAAAGTTGCTGGTCAAAAAAGTAACGCAACTGTGAAAAAAGAAGAGAATTTGCTTCGAAAGAAGGTGAGATTGAAAAAGGAAAATTTTTGCATATATTTAAGCAAAAGAGTCTTTTACTTAAAAATGGTGGAAAATCTCTAGATGGCACTATGATCTCCTTTTATCTTGTTACTTTAGATGTGCATTATAAAATTAAATACCAGCTGTTCATTTTGTTCTTCCCAACACCACCCTGATATATAAGTTATATCTCCACATAACAGTTTAACTTTGTAATGAATCATTGCACCAACATTTTGATTGTGCAAATATGGAAAGAAAACGCTACTTGAAAGCAATGAAAATAGAAAAGCTCGGTTTAAGCCGTTTAGGCAAGGTATAACTATGATGGCATTCATAGGGATCTTTTTTGCAAATCTGAACCATAGCCATTTTTTAAAAGCATTTGACTGAATATAAATTCAGTCATTTATTTTGTTTTCTCATAAGTATATGACAATAAGTAACCCTCTGCATTAACTACACTTTTCACATTTGAGTTATACTTTAAAAATTGGCATCATTTGCCCTAAAACTTTGGCAAATCTAAGTGTTCAATAAATATTCAATTGAAAAGCATGTAAGGGTATGATAGACTTTTGTACATTTCAATGTTTTCCAACTTTTTTCTATTCTCTTTTCTTAGAAAGATATTGTTATTTTATACATTCTATGCCGAAAGATTTATGATGGAAAAATAGTGTTTTAATTTCTTAGCGTTGGATGAAGTTCAAGCACACACATAAAAAAGAAAAGCAACACAAGACCCCATAATATTTACTTCAAAAAAGTTTAAAAGAGAAGAAAACAATGATACCTAGTTTAGTCGAAGTGATCCACTATATAATTATAAATACACAAGTCCACTCTTCTCCTAAATTAGAACAAATTGAACTATATATTTGATAATCACAGACGCACACTATTATTTTAGCTATAATAGCTAGAATCGGGCTATGATTGATGTGCTTGTTGGCTATAATAGCAATAATTGGCCACGAAGGCCGTAGTTGTCTTGAAGGTAATAGTTGATCATTAAGGTTATATTTGGTAGTTACAATAGAGGAAGTTAGCCATAGAGGCCGTAGTTGGAAGCTGTAGCAGGAGTAATTGTCCACAAAGGTTGTAGTTGGTTGCTACAAGGCAATATTGGTCATATATGTTGTATTTGGCAATTGCAGCACCAACAATTGATCACAAAAACCATAGTTTGAAGTTGTAACAGCAGTAGTTGGCCGCAAAGGTGATATTTTGTTTGTTGCAATAACAATAGTAGTTGGCCATAAAGAGTTCAGTTGATGGCTGCAGTAGCAGTCATTAATCAAGGAGCACTTAACTTGCCTACAATGGTTGCAAGATGAGGTCTCCTGAGGCTAACGACTAGTGGGACCAGGAAGTGACGGTTGACGGTGGTTGATGGTGGCTGAAAAGCAATGGTCGATGGTGGTCGACAGCTATAAAGGTTGGTGACTCACCGGGTCTTCAATATAGGTGTTAGACAGAGCAGACGTATTTGAAAGAAAATAGTTGCAAATAATGGTCAACGTAGTTAGTGGTTGGTGGCGACAGATGTGTCATCAATATTTTCTTATCAAGCAAAAAACTTGATGCAATATTAAGAAGTAATCTTCCAAATTCAAGTTCAAGTTCATTTAGGCCTTAATTTTAGCAAGTTTAAGAAAACCATCTCAACAAGAGGAATCCAAATGATACAAAAATTTGTTTAACCCGGGTCCAATAAAGCCCAGATCAAGCCATCAGAGCATAATTTGAGGCTTTGAAATCAATAATTAAATGGTCAAATAAACTTAAAATTTAACATATTTTTTATTGAATTGAGCATCTCGATGAGATGAATCCAATGATCCCATGATTGTTATCTTTTGAGATCATTAAGTCACCAAATCATTAAAGGATCATCTATGATCAACAGGGGGTTAACATGGATTATCTGATCGGGTTGTTGTGGAAGTTATGCACCAAAAGACGAATATGCCCCTCCTTAAAACGCTATAAATAGGCCCAGTGTCTTCTCATGATGGTGGGGGGAGTGTGGGGAAGGGTAAGTAGAGGAAATCTTTAGCCATACCTGAATTGAAAACCTGGTAATAACTTCTAGCCTCCAAAACTGCCAACCATCATCAATCATTACTTGCCGATCATCTTCCACCATCACCTGCCACCGTTGACATCTGAATACTAGTGACCCCTACTTGCAAACATTATATTCCAAATATAGTGGTAACATATAACACTCGTATTGAAGATCTGATGATCACTATCCCTTTTGTGGCCACCATCCACCAAGCTCTGGGGCAAGTGTTTATGACCATCATAACGAAATATGATGTTTGTTCCTAACACATATTTACCTTTACATTGTGTACTGAAAAGTGTTGTATCCGATCTAAAATAGTAATCTCATTCTCCAATTGTGAGAAAATAGTACACCATTATACTTACACATTTATAGTGGATTACTTTAACTAGGTAAAGCCTCATGATTTTTTTTCTCTCTATGGGTTTTTCCATGTAGAAATTTTTGGTCTCCTTCTGCTACTTTTCTATTATGTATGTATATGTTAGATTTTCATGCAATGCTAATATAATAGATTATCACTTTATTGTTGTGAATTTTAGAGCACACCATTGTTTGATGCCATATATAAGAAACAAAGGCTCTTGAATAGAAGTCTTCACTTCTTCAATGGTTAATTAATATAATAAGCAAGCTTCTCACTCTAATAGTTGCCATTCTATAATACAATATTGAAGTTCAGGAATCTAAGGCATTACTTTTTTTTCTAATGATACACATCACCTAACTGGTGAAGGAATCTCCTATGAACCTCTTGAAGGTGATGTACAAAGAATGAAGGAGTTTCAAAATTTGGTCCTCCAAAATTTATTCTAGGCTTGATATTTGATGATATTACATAATAGATAGCCACGTTTACCATAAATAACATAATTTAGATGTACACATTTATCAACCCCTCCACAGGCTGATGTTTTTTTTCTCAGGAAGCCAATCTCCTAAAAACTACTAGCTCTACATATCCATATAGTATAGTCAAACATGGTGAAAATAATTCCACTATGTGTGGAGAACTTAGCTCAACCTCATGTAATCCATGACAAGTTACAATGTTTAGTGCAAGAAGAATTCCCTCTAAAGGATAAAAATCATTTCTCTGCTCAACATGGTTCTCAAGTGATTTCTCTATTAGTTAAGAGTATTCTTCAACTCCCTATTTTAAAAAAGTATAAGCATTGAAGCATTGATTCTTAAGATGAGGCAGTTGACCCTCATGAAGACATGCATCATCTTAAAACCATTGTTCACATATAATGAGCTTATAACATGCTCTTTGGTTAAGTTTTCCCTTCCACTTTTAAAGGAAAAACATGCATATGGCTTTACCAACTCCAAAATGGGAATCATTTATATTCTAGATGAGCTTGCTAAATTGTTTGTTGAGACATTCATTATAAATTAAGGGATTATCAAAGACCCTTTTCACCTTTTTAAGATTCATTAAAGTGAGAGAGAGTCACTAAAGATTATTTTTGCAGCATTCTTTGATGATGGGGGAATACATCACTATAATTTGTAAAACTCATTCATGGCAACTTCTTGGGCATTATTGTAGTTATGTAGTCTTATTGTATTCCATTTAGCAAATTCTAGTATGGGGTATCCTTCACTACAACCACAAAAGGTCTTTCATTATAATGTCCTAGGCAAGATTGTGTTATTACTGTCTTCTTACATTTTATTCAAACGTCAAGTCAATTAGAACACATCCTAAGTTAGGGGCTAACATTCACTACAACTTTGAGTGGAAACCTGTGTTAGTATCTTAGAAATAACCATAATAGATATTTCCTCGACATTCTAAATAATATTATAAGAAGTCCTTTTGCCCTAAAGAATATTTCCAACAAACTCTATGCGTCGATGGAGCCTTTGAGAGTTACAAAGTTTAAGCTGGATTATTCCTTATTTTTCTTAAGAAATATATTTTGGAATATGTGTTTCTTCTGAAAACTCCTGTAAAAAATAAATGTCATAGATTTTGTAAGCATATCAAATGATTTATATACCTCAAAAACACATTCCCACCTTCTTGATGGCTTCTAAGTAAAACATTTACAATAGTCACCCATTTTAACACCCACCATCCTAGTTGATGATCTCAAAACTAGAACATCAGACTTCTATTTCAATTTACTTGGGTGGACATTACTCTGCTTGTGAAGTAGCATCTTTTTACCCATCAAAGACCATATCTTTATAATAAAGGAATTTTAAAATGAGATTCTTTAGTTCTTATGAAAGGCTCAACAATTGGCGTGAATGTTAACTAGTAGAGCTTACTTACGACAAGATCAACCACTGATTTGAGATAACAAGTTAGAAAACAGCTCTCTCAGTGGCCCCTCCTCATCCCAAATTTCCTCTGCAACCTTTTTAAGAAACTAAACTCAATAAAATTATTAATTCCAAACTCATATCTCTGTCATCAACCTCTAAATCAGCTTGTCATGTAACTTTTAATAAAGTCATTATTAACTTAATGAAGAAATTATAAAGCTAGTTCAGTAGAGGCTTCTCAACTACTTTAGAGGCTTCGGAGGATAACACCCACCACTAGAGGGCAATAAATTTAAAAATTAAAAATAAGAAATTTTCCAAACACCATTCTTGAGTATGGTTGCAACAATATTCCTAAAAAAAGTATGGTCCACCTTGATCTATGCTTCAAAATAAAGAAACATAATATTTTTTGGTACCTCATTTTGGGCCTAATCAGTTGCAGAGGGACTCGATTTGATCCCTTACAAGTTATAGTCATTGAGCAAGGTACTCTAAACAAACAGCCTAAGATAAGTCAAAAATTTTAGTGGATTTCATTTTTATCTCGTCAAATCAAAGTGATGGTCATGGAGTAGAAGATTTTACTAAAAACCTAGGATATGTAAAATATCCTTGATGAATTTTATTTGACATTGTCCTTAGTATGTTAATGCCATCAAAGATGGTCAGGCAAACAAATTAAGATGGTTATAATATCATTGGTGGATTTCATTTCACTTTTTCATATCAAGTTAAGATTGTAAAGCATCTCTAGCAAGATAAACTAGGATGGGTCTAGCATCTTTGATTAACTTCATTCATTTTTTCCACACAAATCCAATATTTGATAATACTCAACTTGTTCGTCTACATAGATTAAGAAAAATCTAACCTGAGGTTATGTTGCAACATATGTAATTAAAGAATGATATGGAAAAAATATGATTAATTCTAAACACCTAAATACAAACACAAAATGATAAAGTGTAAATGTTACATCAAGATAATTAAAAGCTTTATAGACATACACATTATCAAAAAAAGTAAAAGCAACATCAAGTATATAAGGAGCATTATGAATAAACACACTATCAAAATGTCCAAAGATTCTATTAAGTGAATGAAAAACTATAAATATAAACGCACTAGTATAAAATACAGAATCTATTGTAAGCCAAAACAAGTAAAACATAAACCCACATCAATATGTTCCTCTCCTCTTATTAGGGATGTGCTCCTACAAGTCACTTTCAATTTATTCGCCTTCTTAATAATAAGAGGGATCATCAGATGCTTGCTGGGAGATAGGCCCTTGATGTTTGACCCAGTTCTATAATAAAAATGGATTCCTTTCCATGAGTCTCAAGTGAATCCTTCCTTTACAGACTATTTTTGTAAATTCTTAGTCTTCTCTTTAAAGACAACATCTTCACCTAGAAGGCTCTCAAGATTTAAGTACTTCGATTAAGATTAGCTTAAGTTTCTACTATTTTTTATTTAGTTTTATTCAACTTCAACTTTTTCAAGAAAGAAGAAAAATCATAGTAGATAGTTTAGACTTTCACATTGTTAGTTGATATCAATTATCTACATTCCTTTGGCATTATAGATGAATTTTTACTTGTTGTTTGGAATTAATAATTTTAATGACCTAATATATAAGTCACTTAAATATATATATATCTATATATATATATATATATATGTGTCTGACTTAAAATTGAACCCGTAGTGTGGAGATGCATGGTTGTGATCATGTTGGTGGTGAAAAAGTGTCTTATCATAAGTAAGAAAAATAATACAATCAAATGAACTTGAAATTAGCTTTAATTTCTCAGAGATATATGTCCATCAGTAGAAACTGCAACTATTATCTGCCTGACAATCTTCATCCTAACATGTAGATGAGGCTTAACACAGACTCATGCATTTGAAGAAATATCATTATCTCTTTATCTACTATCTCTAACACCATGCATGTTATGGCACGAAGAATATCTTCTCTAGTAGTTCCTTCTTATTGATCGTTCACTAGAATATGACATGAAGAGATGAGTACTGGGGCTTCCTCCTTAAACTAATTATAGGTGATTGAGAATAGACAACTAGTGTGAGGCTATAATTCAGACATCCTCCTTACCCAACACTACATATAATGCATGAAAATGATTGCCATAAATGTAAGGAGATTACTCATGAGATAACTTCTTGTCAGTGGCATGCATGACATATGTATCCACAAGACCACCCTTCCAATGTTGGCAATCATGAATCATAATCTTTTTTATTCTTATTTGTTTGCTAAGTTTTTGTCAAACAAGTAGTGGATCATGAAGAAGATCTTATCTTGAATTATTTATCTCGAATTATGTAGTATATTCTACCCTAAACATTTGGTCCTTAATCTATGGAAAGGTCTTCTAAGTTTGAAGCTCAAAAATACAAGAGATGAAGGGGACTAACAATGAATGCAGTGGGTAAGAGGCATATACACACAAGCCAAAAGCTTCACCAGAGGCTCCTTAGTATTTCTCCTTGAGACAGTAGGTACTTAGGAGCTTTAGGTTAGTCAAAAGACAAATAACAAAAATGTGTTCACTAGAGTTGGCCATGAGTTCTCGCTGGAGCACGAGAGAATAAAGGGAAAGCTGAGGAAATATCATCTGAGCTCAAGGAATGTGGGAGAAGGTTCAATTTGTGATAAGGATTTAAATGTAAGGAAATTCAAATTCCTTAATCCTCACCCCCCCCCACCCCCCCCCCCCCCACCACGGTTATGATGGTCATAGGGGATGACCAATTAGCCATCCTACCCCTTTATGATGGACAAGGGTCACTTTTGCACTAGCCTTTGAAGCCTGTGGCTCTGAAAGGCAGCAAAAAGAGTGGAAGAGTGGTCACTATCACTTTTGCTCATTTGAGGATGCTAGCGTCGCTGTGTTCACTTGGCTAGACCACCCCATGTAGTGGTGGTGTCTTGAGCAACTGAAGGATGGACATATGACCTTTTTTAACATGAGGTCAAAATATGGGTAGACTAATTGACATGGCTTTGTGGACCTCTTGGAGCTCATAGTTTTGCTTCTAGCTGGCGCCTGACGGAGTTGTGATTTCTGAGCAGGCTAATGTGAGGTAGGAAATTGATGAGAAGGTCAGGGCAGTTAGTAAGGGTGCCAATTACCCATGGGGAAATGGTTTGAGCTTGTCTTTGCCAGGAAGGATGTTTTTGTTAACCATGGTAACTTGGGTTAGCATAAGTGTGAATTGAATTAAGTTTAGTTTAGAGCACGTGCTTAGTTATAGTTAATTAAGTTTAGGTTTAGTTTGATTAGTAATGGAGTTTCTATTTAGTTTAGTTTAAGCTTAGGTTAGGTTAGATTCAACTTGAGTTTTTTAAACTAGATTTATGTTAGTTTGGGTTTAATTTATGTTTTGTTCAAATTTTAGGTTAGTTTAGTTAAATTTAAATTAATTTTAGGTTTTAGGTTGGAATCAATTTGGTTTAAGTTTAGTGCATAATTAATTTTTTTTAAAATTTAATTATTGTTTGTTATGTTTCCACATACATATATGTATTATACTTAAACGCGCTCACACACAAATATATATATATATATATATATATATATATATATTGCAATCTTGACTTTTCATTCCAAAAATTTTCCAACACCCACATCAACACAACAGATCAAATTCGAAACGTGCCCACTCATAAATTTTTTGTGTTGGAGCCACTCACGAATTGTTCTTCGCTGGGGCAAAATGAGGGAATATTTTGCGTTGGGCTTAATGAGCTTGCAGGCAGTAGTTCATTGGATCTCTGACTCTCGTCTTTTGCATATCTCCTTCAAATCATGTCTTTAATTCATGTTATCTTTCATTTTTCCGTTAACATCCATCTCTATATTGAATATAATATCAAAGAAAATTTTCAATGTGCAAGAAATCCAAATTGTGTCTGATCATGTTATCCTTCCAATAAGACAAATGTTAAAAATTGACTTCTTTGTCCGATTATGAGTGACACCAAATCCGGGAGGATCATGTGAAGAAAGCCTAGGGCATACAATAATAATTGGAATATCATTAACAATATGCATTATGTCATCCCCAGATATTCTTGGAGGTTACGAGGGTTTCGTTATTATTTTTCTTTTGAATGCATTCATGTTCCTTCTGAAATGTTAAAAATGTGCAACTATGTTCATTTATTTTGATCTGATCTTGATCCGACCAAAATTTGAATCAATTATTAAGCGATTAATGACGGTCGAGCTAAACACACAACCCTAATCCAACTGACATAGGAAAATATTTGACAAACGTCCTGCTTGTTAAATCCTAAACCCTATACAAATTCTTCAAA
>NW_018164802.1:30485-37609 GCF_001263595.1 Phalaenopsis equestris
AAAATAGTGTTTTAATTTCTTAGCGTTGGATGAAGATCAAGCGTGCACACAGAAAAAAGAAAAGCAAACGAACCACCATATTGTTTACTTTGAAAAAGTTTAAAAGAGAAAAAAACAATGATACCTAGTCTAGTCGAAGTGATCCACTATGTAATTATAAGTACACAAGTCCAATCTTCTCCTAAATTAGAACAATTTGTACTACACAGTTGATAATCACAGACGTACACTATTATTTTAGCTATAATAGCTAGAATCGGGCTATGATTGATGTGCTTGTTGGCTATAATAGCAATAATTGGCCACGAAGGCCGTAGTTGTCTTGAAGGTAATAGTTGATCATTAAGGTTATATTTGGTAGTTACAATAGAGGAAGTTAGCCACAGAGGTCGTAGCTGGAAGCTGTAGTAGGAGTAGTTGTCCAAAAAGGTTGTAGTTGGTTGCTACAAGGCAATACTTGGTCGTAAATGTTGTAGTTGGCAATTACAACACCAACAGTTGATCACAGAGACCATAGTTTGAAGTTGTAACAGCAGTAGTTGGCCGCAAAGGTGATATTTTGTTTGTTGCAATAACAATAGTAGTTGGCCATAAAGAGTTCAGTTGATGGCTGCAGTAGCAGTCATTAATCAGGGAGCACTTAACTTGGCTACAATGGTTGCAAGATGAGGTCTCCTGAGGCTAACGATCAGTGGGACCAGGAAGTGGCGGTCGACGGTGGTTGATGATGGCTGAAAAGCAATGGTCGATGGTGGTTGACAGCTATAAAGGCTGGTGATACGTATTTGAAATAAATAGTTGCAAGTAACGGTCAACGACAGTTAGTGGTTGGTGGCGACAGATGTGTCATCAATATTTTCTTATCAAGCAAAAAACTTGATGCAATATTAAGAAGTAATCTTCCAAATTCAAATTCAAGTTCATTTAGGCCTTAAATTTAGCAAGTTTAAACAAACCATCTCAACAAGAGGAATCCAAATGATACAAAAATTTATTTAACCCGGGTCCAATAAAGCCCAGATCAAGCCATCAAAGCATAATTTGAGGCTTTGAAATCAATAATTAAATGGTCAAATGAACTTAAAATTTAACATATTTTTTATTGAATTGAGCATCTCGATGAGATGAATCCAATGATCCCATGATTGTTATCTTTTGAGATCATTAAGTCACCAAATCATTAAAGGATCATCTATGATCAACAGGGGGTTAACATGGATTATCTGATCGGGTTGTTGTGGAAGTTATGCACCAAAAGACGAATATGCCCCTCCTTAAAACGCTATAAATAGGCCCAGTGTCTTCTCATGATGGTGGAGGGAGTGTGGGGAAGGGTAAGTAGAGGAAATCTTTAGCCATACCTGAATTGAAAACCTGGTAATAACTTCTAGCCTCCAAAACTGCCAACCATCATCAATCATTACTTGCCGATCATCTTCCACCATCACCTGCCACCGTTGACATCTGAATACTAGTGACCCCTACTTGCAAACATTATATTCCAAATATAGTGGTAACATATAACACTCGTATTGAGGATCCGATGATCACTATCATAATGAAAATATGGTGTTTGTTTCTAACACATATTTTCCCTTACATTGTATACTGAAAAGTGTTGTATCTGATGTAAAATAATAATCTAATTCTCCAATTGTGAGAAAATAGTACACCATTATACTTACACATTTATAGTGGATTACTTTAACTAGGTAAAGCCTCATGATTTTTTTTCTCTCTATGGGTTTTTCCATGTAGAAATTTTTGGTCTCCTTCTGCTACTTTTCTATTATGTATGTATATGTTAGATTTTCACGCAATGCTAATATAATAGATTATCACATTATTGTTGTGAATTTTTTAGCACACCATAGTTTGATGCCATCTATAAGAAACAAAGGCTCGTGAATAGAAGTCTTCACTTCTTCAATGGTTAATTAATATAATAAGCAAGCTTCTCACTCTAATAGTTGCCATTCTATAATACAATATTGAAGTTCAGGAATCTAAGGCATTACTTTTTTTTCTAATGATACACATCACCTAACTGGTGAAGGAATCTCCTATGAACCTCTTGAAGGTGATGTACAAAGAATGAAGGAGTTTCAAAATTTGGTCCTCCAAAATTTATTCTAGGCTTGATATTTGATGATATTACATAATAGATAGCCACGTTTACCATAAATAACATAATTTAGATGTACACATTTATCAACCCCTCCACAGGCTGATGTTTTTTTTCTCAGGAAGCCAATCTCCTAAAAACTACTAGCTCTACATATCCATATAGTATAGTCAAACATGGTGAAAATAATTCCACTATGTGTGGAGAACTTAGCTCAACCTCATGTAATCCATGACAAGTTACAATGTTTAGTGCAAGAATAATTCCCTCTAAAGGATAAATTTCATTTCTCTGCTCAACATGGTTCTCAAGTGATGTCTCTATTAGCTAAGAGTATTCTTCAACTCCTTATTTTAAAAAAGTATAAGCATTGAAACATTGATTTTTAAGATGAGGCAGTTGACCCTCATGAAGACATGGATCATCTTAGAACCATTGTGCACATATAATGAGCTTATAACACACTCTTTTGTTAAGTTTTCCCTTCCACTTTTAAAGGAAAAACATGCATATGGCTTTACCAACTCCAAAATGGGAATCATTTATATTCTAGATGAGCTTGCTAAATTGTTTGTTGAGACATTCATTATAAATTAAGGGATTATCAAAGACCCTTTTCACCTTTTTAAGATTCATTAAAGTGAGAGAGAGTCACTAAAGATTATTTTTGCAGCATTCTTTGATGATGGGGGAATACATCACTATAATTTGTAAAACTCATTCATGGCAACTTCTTGGGCATTATTGTAGTTATGTAGTCTTATTGTAATCCATTTAGCAAATTCTAGTATGGGGTATCTTTTTCTACAACCTCAAAAATTCTTTCATTATAATGTCCTAGGCAAGATTGTGCTATTACTATCTTCTTACATTTTATTCAAACGTCAAGTCAATTGGAACACATTCTAAGTTAGGGGCTAACATTCTCTACAACTTTGAGTGGAAACTTGTGTCAGTGTCTTAGAAATAACCATAATAGATATTTCCTCGATATTCTAAATAATATTATAAGAAGTCCTTTTGCCCTAAAGAATATTTCCAACAAACTCTATGCGTCAATGGAGCCTTTAAGAGTTACAAAGTTTAAGCTAGATTATTCCTTATTTTTCTTAAGAAAGATATTTTGGAATATGTGTTTCTCCTGAAAACTCCTGCAAAAAATAAATGTCATAGATTTTGTAAGAATATCAAATGATTTATATACCTCAAAAACACATTCTCACCTTCTTGATGGCTTCTAAGTAAAACATTTACAATAGTCACCCATTTTAACACCCACCATCCTTTGATGATCTCAAAACTAGAACATTAGACTTCTATTTCAATTTTCTTGGATGGACATTATTCTGCTTGTGAAGTAGCATCTTTTTACCCATCAAAAACCATATCTTTATAATAAAGGAATTTCAAAATGAGAATCTTTAGTTCTTATGAAAGGCTCAACAATTGGCATGAATGTTAACTGGTAGAGCTTACTTACTACAAGATCAACCACTGATTTGAGATAACAAGTTAGAAACAGCTCTCTCAGTGGCCCCTCCTCATCCCAAATTTCCTCTGCAACCTTTTTAAGAAACTAAACTCAATAAAATTATTAATTCCAAACTCATATCTCTGTCATCAACCTCTAAATCAGCTT
Source organism: Phalaenopsis equestris (assembly GCF_001263595.1). Taxonomy (NCBI): domain Eukaryota; kingdom Viridiplantae; phylum Streptophyta; class Magnoliopsida; order Asparagales; family Orchidaceae; genus Phalaenopsis; species Phalaenopsis equestris. The sequence goes on from NW_018164802.1 coordinate 34,250, forward strand.
GTCATGTAACTTTTAATAAAGTCATTATTAACTTAATGAAGAAATTATAAAGCTAGTTCAGTAGAGGCTTCTCAACTACTTTAGAGGCTTCGGAGGATAACACCCACCACTAGAGGGCAATAAATTTAAAAATTAAAAATAAGAAATTTTCCAAACACCATTCTTGAGTATGGTTGCAACAATATTCCTAAAAAAAGTATGGTCCACCTTGATCTATGCTTCAAAATAAAGAAACATAATATTTTTTGGTACCTCATTTTGGGCCTAATCAGTTGTAGAGGGAATCGATTTGATCTCTTACAAGTTATAGTCATTGAGCAAGGCACTCTAAACAAACAACCTAAGATAAATAAGCCTAAGATAAGTCAAAAATTTTAGTGGATTTCATTTTTATCTCGTCAAATCAAAGTGATGGTCATGGAGTAGAAGATTTTACTAAAAACCTAGGATATGTAAAATATCCTTGATGAATTTTATTTGACATTGTCCTTAGTATGTTAATTCCATCAAAGATGTTCAGGTAAACAAACTAAGATGGTTATAATATCATTGGTGGATTTCATTTGACTTTTTCATAACAAGTTAAGATTGTAAAGCATCTCTAGCAAGACAAACTAGGATGGGTCTAGCATCTTTGATTGACTTCATTTCATTTTTTCCACACAAATCCAATATTTGATAATACTCAACTTGTTCGTCTACATAGATTAAGAAAAATCTAACCTGAGGTTATGTTGCAACATATGTAATTAAAGAATGATATGGAAAAAATATGATTAATTCTAAACACCTAAATACAAACACAAAATGATAAAGTGTAAATGTTACATCAAGATAATTAAAAGCTTTATAGACATACACATTATCAAAAAAAGTAAAAGCAACATCAAGTATATAAGGAGCATTATGAATAAACACACTATCAAAATGTCCAAAGATTCTATTAAGTAATTGAAAGCAATAAATATAAACACACTATTATAAAATACAGAATCTATTGCAAGCCAAAATAAGTAAAACATAAATTCACATCAATATGTTCCTCTCCTCTTATTAGGGATGTGCTCATACAAGTCACTTTCAATTTATTCACCTTCTTAATAGCAAGAGGGATCATCATATGCTTGTTGGGAGAAAGGCCCTTGATGTTAGACCTAGTTCTATAATAAAGATGGATTCCTTTCCATGAGTCTCAAGTGAATCCTTCCTTTACATACTATTTTTGTAAATTCTTATTCTTCTCTTTAAAGCCAACACCTTCACCTAGAAGGCTCTCAAGCTTTAAGTACTTCGATTAAGACTAGCTTAAGTTTCTACTATTTTTTATTGAGTTTTATTCAACTTCAACTTTTTCAAGAAAGAAGAAAAATCATAGTAGATAGTTTAGACTTCCATATTGTTAGTTGATGTCAATTATCAGTATATATATGTCACTTAAATATATATATATATATATATATATATATATATATATAAGTGACTTAAGATTGAACCCATAGTGTGGAGATGACACGATTGTGATCATGCTGGTGGTGAAAAAGTGTTTCATCATAAGTAAGAACAATAATACAATCAAATGAACTTGAAATTAGCTTTAATTTCTCAGAGATATATGTCCATCAGTAGAAGCTGCAACTATTATCTGTCTGACAATCTTCATCCCAACATCTAGATGAGGCTTAACACTGACTCATGTCATTATCTCTTCATCTACTACCTCTAACACCATGCATGTTATGGCACGAAGAATATCTTCTGTAGTAGTTCCTTCTTATTGACCGTTAACTAGAAGATGACATGAAGAGCTGAGTACTGGGTCTTCCTCCTCAAACTAATTATAGGTGACTGAGAATAGATAAATAGTGTGAGGCTATACTTCAGACACCCTCCTTACCCAACGCTACATATAATGCATGAAAATGATTGCCATAAATGTAAGGAGATTACTCATGAGATAACTTCTTGTCAGTGGCATGCATGACATATATATCCACAAGACCACCCTCCCAATGTTGGCAATCATGAATCATAATCTTTCTTATTCTTATTTGTTTGCTAAGTTTTTACCAAACATGTAGTGGATAATGAAGAAGATCTTATCTTGAATTATTTATCTCGAATTATGTAGAAAATTCTACCCTAAACATTTGGTCCTTAATCTATCGAAAGGTCTTCTAAGTTTGAAGCTCAAAAATACAAGAGATGAAGGGGACTAACAATGAATGCAGTGGGTAAGAGGCATATACACACAAGCCAAAAGCTTCACCAGAGGCTCCTTAGTATTTCTCCTGAGACAGTAGGTACTTAGGAGCTTTAGGTTAGTCAAAAGACAAATAACACAAATGCGTTCACTCGAGTTGGCCATGAGTTCTCGCTGGAGCACGAGAGAATAAAGGGAAAGCTGAGGAAAGATCATCTGAGCTCAAGGAATGTGGGAGAAGGTTCAATTTGTGATAAGGATTTAAATGTAAGGAAATTCAAATTCCTTAATCCTCACCCCCCCCCCAATCACACCTTCTAATGGTTATGATGGTCATAGGGGATGCCAATTAGCCATCCTACCCCTTTATGATGGACAAGGGCCACTTTTGCACTAGCCTTTGAAGCATGTGGCTCTGAAAGGCAACAAAAAGAGTGGAAGAGTGGTCACTATCACTTTTTCTCATTCGAGGCTGCTAGTGTCGTTGTGGTCACTTGGCTAGACCACCCTATGTAGTGGTGGTGTCTTGAGCAACTGAAGGATGGACATATTGCCACACCTTTTTTTAACATGAGGTCAAAATATGGGTAGAATAATTGACATGGCTTTGTGGACCTCTTGGAGCTCATAATTTTGCTTCTAGCTGGCGCCTCAGGGAGTTGTGATTTCTGAGGAGGCTAATGTGAGGTAGGCAATTGATGAGAAGGTCAGGGCAGCCAGTAAGGGTGCCAATTACCCATAGGGAAATGGTTTGAGCTTGTCTTTGCCAGGAGGGATGTTTTTGTTAACCATGGTAACTTGGGTTAGCATAAGTGTGAATTGAATTAAGTTTAGTTTAGAGCACGTGCTTAGTTATAGTTAATTAAGTTTAGGTTTAGTTTGATTAGTAATGGAGTTTCTATTTAGTTTAGTTTAAGCTTAGGTTAGGTTAGATTCAACTTGAGTTTTTTAAACTAGATTTATGTTAGTTTGGGTTTAATTTATGTTTTGTTCAAATTTTAGGTTAGTTTAGTTAAATTTAAATTAATTTTAGGTTTTAGGTTGGAATCAATTTGGTTTAAGTTTAGTGCATAATTAATTTTTTTTAAAATTTAATTATTATTTGTTATGTTTCCACATACATATATGTATTATACTTAAACGCTCTCACACACAAATAT
>NW_018164802.1:38127-42743 GCF_001263595.1 Phalaenopsis equestris
TTAACATCCATCTCTATATTGAATATAATATCAAAGAAAATTTTCAATGTGCAAGAAATCCAAATTGTGTCTGATCATGTTATCCTTCCAATAAGACAAATGTTAAAAATTGACTTCTTTGTCCGATTATGAGTGACACCAAATCCGGGAGGATCATGTGAAGAAAGCCTAGGGCATACAATAATAATTGGAATATCATTAACAATATGCATTATGTCATCCCCAGATATTCTTGGAGGTTACGAGGGTTTCGTTATTATTTTTCTTTTGAATGCATTCATGTTCCTTCTGAATGGATTTTCAGCATCTAGACACATATGGTGACAGTCAAACCATGAATTCTTCCTGTTTCCTCAGATGAATTCATGCAATATGAGCATGCTAACTTTTCCATGGTGCTCCACCTAGATAACTTTTCATATGCAGGAAAATCACTTGTTATCTACATTTATGTTGCTTTCATAAAAAAATTTTGTTTCTTGGAGACGTCGTATGTCATAACACCTATTTTTCAAAAAATTTATAGCTCATATTTCAACAACTGCAAATATACATCAATTCTACCTTTAGGGCTATTATGACAAGATATAGAATCAGCGTCAGGAAGAAAAAAGAAGTTGTTATGCACATCTCAGGTGGCAGATTGTATTGTGTAAGAATCACTAGCTAACAAGAGTAGGGCAATGAAGTCTAACCATACGGTGTGAAGCCATCAAACCATAAACCAAGATGGAGGTTATGTGCCTCCGTAGCAAAGTCAAGATATGAGCGATCAAAAGATTTCCTTGCCTCGTCATCTGCTGGATGACGCATTGAGTTGCTTTCTCCTAATCTTCTCTGATACCATGTAATATGTAAAGCATCACACATAGTATTTTATGATATTTATATATGTGGAATAAGCGGTAGATAAAAGAGACGCTTGAATGGAACATCCTTTGCCTTTTACTAGCAAATTAGATTTCAAAGTGAATTTACATTTTGACTGTGGAAAGTATACTTTACACTAGAGAGTTCAGTGAAAAATCTTACATCTTATGAAATATTTCCTTCTATGAACATATTGTTAAGTGTTGAGTCAATCGTGTAAGGGGCTGCAGTGATGAGCGTGTTTAGTTTTATGATTGGCTTTATAGTTCAAAAAAATATGAAACAAATATATCTGTGATAGGGTTAGATTAGTTTCAGTTGCTAACAATATTAGAAAGAGACATCATGAAGTCAAATAAATCGTCATAATAACTTTTTTTAATACGAAACCACAATTACTGCTCTAAAATTGAGTGACTTTAATTTTGACTCGATTTCTTCAGATTCAAGAATAGTTAGCCCAAAATCAGAAAGTTAACAACATACTGAGGCTGTTAAGTTTGTCGAAGGTCTATATTTTATCAATATATTATGAATTGACAAACATTTATCAATATTTTATCTCTTATCTTATTTGTCATCATAGCTACACGAATTCATTCACGAGTATATTTCATTCACATTTTATCTATAAGTGTAAAACTTGTGATCCGTATGAGATTTATGATTGGCTTTTCACTTGGAGACAAAACATAAAACAAATATATCTATGAGCGAGCTGGTGTAGTCATAGTGACATACACTATTAGAGGGCGATACCTTAAATAATTAATATTCAATGCTCGACCGTTTAATGATCTTCGATAGAACTAACATACTAAGATGTTAAATGATTAGACTTTGAGCAGAGATGATGTAGGCTCCAACCAACCAACTTGAAATCTACTAATTAATTACATCCCAAGAGACCCGAGATATCTAGAATGTTCCCACGTTTTAAATAATTTGATCATCAATAATGACAACTCTATCACTGAAGCTACTACTATGAAAATTCAATTTCAAGTGTTCAGTTCTTGATCTACTCAAATGAAAAATTTTTACTCTAATATTGCCATAATTTACATTTTTTCTAAACGCTTTCTCTAGTCTTATCCACAAGAAGGATATCACCGAAAAAACATACACCACTGTACATCCTCCTTTAAATTTTTTGTAAAAGCATCGATAAATAAAACAAAAATAAATGTCTTTAAAGTCGATCCCTGATGTAATTAGGGTTTTTAATGATCTGGTTTTGAGTTGAGCTGGGGTCGGTTCAAAATCGGTTAAAAAAATTAGTTCAAAAATTTTGGCTTGTATATCGTCTTGTTTATTTTGATTCGATCTTAATCTGAGCCAAAATTCAAATAATTATTTTGAGCAATTAACAATCTTTGAGCTAAATTCATCAAATTCATGTTTATATGTTGTTAACGATACGATTTCAAGCTTAGTTGGGTTTGGCTCAAAATCAGCTAAAAATATTCAATTCAAAATTTTACCTTGCAACTAGATTCATTTATTTTGATCTGATCTTGATCCGACCAAAATTTGAATCAATCTTTAAATGATTAATGATGGTCGAGCTAAACGCATAACCCTAATCCAAATGACATAGGAAAATATTTGACAAACGTCCTTGTTGTTAAATCCTAAACCCTATACAAATTCTTCAAAATAAATAAAAGTTAAAAAAAAATGAAGATAACAAGTTACTTTCCTCGGTCGTTTTGAGTAGTAGAGGAGTAGAAAGAGGAGAATAATGGGAGCTTTCTATCACTATAAGTCGTGATCTCTTCGCTCCATTCCCAACTGGCTCTTATTCCGACTGTATCGTGATGATTTCAGGCAAAGGTTATGGTTTTTGAACAAAATAGAGAGGGACATGCGAGGGTTTTAGGGAGAGGCCAGGGCTTCAGGTAGAGAAGACAAGAGCAGGGAGGAGAGATTGGGGCAAGACCGGGAGGAAGGTGATTCGAGCGGGATATTGGATTAGTTATATCAACAGCTTAGGGATATACCCGTCATTTGAAGCATGAATGAAAAATAGTAAATTCCTCCACTTTGTCATCCACAAAAGTGTCTCGTTTACCTCTTTATATTCTCCACATATATATTTATTTTATCACGGCTAGCTGATTTTGGAGCTTAATCTACAAAGAATTTTAAAATTTAATCCTGTTTAGAACGGCAGCAATGTCAGTTTCTTAACTTTTTTTTTCCCCCCAAAATTGCTCAAAGCTTTATTTAACTAACTAAACTTATCTATTTCTGTAAAACTATCTTTCCAATCAGCTCTAGTTTCATTATAGTCATGGATTCAGTTTAAGAAGTTTGTTTGTTGCTTTACCGTTCGTTGATTAGAGCTCTTTACTTTTTTCTTCTGCTTGGCTTCCGAATTTGTAGACTTATTGTTCTTATTAATTAAATTAAGCAAATTTTCTTAATTAAAATACAAATTAAAATTAGCATGATGCCGGAATGAAAAGAGTTGCAACAGATGCTTGATTTTTGGTGCACTCGTTGAACTGTTAGAAACAATATGAACAATTTTTATAGTGCACCTGGTTTTTCAGAGAGAGAAAATAGAAAGAGGTACAAGAGAGAGAATTATTACATTTTTTTTCTTTTGAGAGAGAGAACACTTGGCCTCACTCGTATGGAAAAAAAGAAAAGATTGTGATCATAAAGTTAATATGTCAAAGTTTTGAGAAAAATATGTTGAATTCTGAACAGGCTCGAAGCCTTTTCCCTTTGCTTTCATTCAATTAAATAATAATCTTACAATCTTTTTTAGGTACAAAATACTCTGTATAATTTAGTTTAGGTAACTTCATAATACATATTTCTAATCTAAATATACAGTTAAAAGAAAAATAAATGAGAATAAAGATATTGAAAATAATTTAAATAAGAAAAATTCTAGTTATAGTAAACTCCTAATTTAACTGTCTAATTTCGGTGTGTTTTGATTGGCATAATACTCCAATGCCACATTTTATCTTCTTTCTCTGATTTATTCCTTTTTCTTACTTTCTTTTCATTTACGTATAATTTGAATTAAGCGCTCTCTCTCTCTCTCTCTCTCTCTCTCTAGCTGTCTAACTCTCTCTCTCTCTCTCTCATATTTCTAAACTTCTGCCTTTTTTCTCTACTTCCAAGGAATGTTATGGGGAACCACCTTTCCTGAAAGCATGCCTATATTTGATTAGCATAGAAACGAAATAAGAACAATATAACAATGCATTATAGCAATGTGATCTTCTACTTCCGAGAAATGTGCGAAAACAAAATCTTTCTTCAGCTTTTTCTAGTCATCTCAGAACCTTTTCATGGAGGCTGCATTAATGAATGCCTTTGCTGAAACTAAATATATATATATATATATATATATTTAGTTTTCTGTTTTGATCTCTTCTAATGCAATTGAGCAGATTCCTTCCTTGCCAATGCTTTCTTTTTTTTCCTTTTATCTATTTTTGTAAATGACGAGATTATTACTGGATGATTTTTCCTTAGATTGAAAAACTCTGATTTCTGCATATACTGCTTCCTTTTGAGGTAAAGCAGCAACATTTAGAAGATTAAATTTCTCTGAAACATGCCGGAGAAGAGCATTCCCTAAAGCAGCAACATTTAGAAGATTAAATTTCTCTGAATCATGCCGGAGAAGAGCATTCCCTAACCGTGTTGAAATATAAACTTGATTTAGTTGTTTAAATAAAGCTTAATTTCTATAAGCTTATTCTAGAATATGTGGTAGG